>NC_056729.1:1245224954-1245239954 GCF_019279795.1 Protopterus annectens
TCCCTTCTTCTCTTAGAACAACATCTAACACTGAAGCCTTCAAAATCCAACTTTTCTCTTACTTATCCTCTAAACATAAGTGCACCTGCTTACATCCTACATAAATCTACATAAATTCCCTTGAACCCTCTACATCCTTTCTCTTTACTCTACCCTAATACTATCTTCTTTTCTTCTATTTTTCTCTCGATCACTGCTTGATCAAACTATATTCTACTCTCAGTTTATGTACTTTCTCTCTCTACTCCTCATATGTAAATATTGTAAATAGCATGTAACCTTACACCTTCTTTTCATACAGTCAAACCTGCTACTTGAAGGAAACTACTAAATCTATTGTATCTACCTTCCCGAATGATGTTTTTTGAAGTATACTGCGTGTATTTGCTTTTTTACTAACTGTATTCAATGTAATGTTATTCCAAATGTATATATTTTATTACTATCTTTTACACTATGTAACTTAGATTGTATTTGCTTTGCTTTTGGAGCTTTTCTCCCCGGGCCTCCACTGAAAATGGGTATGTTCTGGCCCAGTGGACTTCCCCGGTAATCAAACTGGAAATAAATAAATAAATAAATAAATATTGGTAACCAGATTTTACAATCATGCTAACCTACTGCTTTAAAATATATCACATGACATTTCTTCCAGAATAGAGTTATAAGATTATTTATGTTTGTCAATCAGATGAATTAAATGAGTTATAGTAAAGTATATGTTTGGAACACAAATTTTTAACACAGATTATTATGCTGCTGTTAAGTAGATTTTCAAAAACATTTAAATAAATGTTTCATTTTTTATGCCTTCTAAAATAAGACATTTACTTACTACAAGAAACTACATCATTTAAACTCATTATAACTGACATATTTTATGAACAGAGTATTTTTCCTGAATCTGTGGTGTGTCAGTGTGATAACCTTGTCAATGTTTATACTAACTGCTTTCAGTTTCTCTGTGAGAATTCTGTGATTTGAAGATTCTGAGGTAACTCAAGGACATTGTGCATAAGACAGCCCACATCCCAGATTGTCTCTCTTAACATTTTGGCGGAAACTTATTAAAACTAGTGACAAACATTCATTTAGCAGTGTAAATGCATCTAAACATGACAGAACCTCCACAATGTATTCCACAGATCATCACAGCCTATATGCAAGTGAAATTAAACTCAAAATTACCAACAAGCAATAAAACTCAGCATTCTTCTCCCAACTCAATTTTCATACAAATCCTATTATTCACTGTGCCCACACAGTCTAAAGCATTTCTATATATTAATAAAGAAAAGAAAAGAGAGTAGAAAATAAAAGGGAGTGAGGCAGAAATAAAAAATGTAAGAGAAAGCTGTAAGAAGTATATACAATGGAATGTTACTTACTGTTTATATTAATAGAGTTAAAAATAAAACATATTATTTACTCTTATTTAGTTCTGATTATTATTAGTTAAAGCATGACAGATTATTTACAAACAAGCATAATCAGTATAATCAAGAAAGTATAATTAGAAATAGCATTTGAAGAACTTATAAACTTTTACAAGAAATAAATATGTTATTATTCTATTAATGATATTTTCATTACTGTTCTCTCCTGCCCTCCCCACCCTTTACCCACTACATAATCTAAATAGAATGTCATTGTTTAAACAAAGAAAATAATAAAAGAAGAAGGAAAAAAAGGTAAAGATAAAAAATGTATCAAATTACTAACCTTACTTTTTCAGAAAGAAAACAAATCGAGTCACAGCCTGCCATTAAATCCTCAGGCATTTTGACTGGTTATGAAACAAAACATTTCTTTGCACATAGAGAATAACTTTGATTAAATCTTTTCCAAAATATTTGTGGCTTTCTGGAAATGCAGGAACTATATTCAAAAGATTAATAATGAACTAAAATGATGAGAGAGAAAAAACATATAACAAATCATTTGTTTTTAGTCTCTTCTTCTTCTCTGAAGTCTTCCAGGAAGCTTCAGTTGCCAATCTCTTTAATGAAGAACTAGCCCATTCCATTTCTTCTATTTTATCCAAAATCCTTTTTTCTTTGACAAACTGTAAAGCAGAGTCTAAATCATCGAAGACCTTAGGACCATCAGGAAGGAAGATTTTAAGCTTGGCAGGAAACAGAAGGTATGTTTTAAACTGTGCTTTTAAGCTCCCTTATTAGTGGCAGAAAAACTTTTCTTTTAGCAATTACCATGGAAGAATAGTCATTGTCAAAACGCACAGTTGTCTCATTAAACTTAACAGGAGCTTTAGCCCAAGCAGATTTAAGAACCATCTCTTTATCAAAAGATGATAGAAATCTAACTATAACTGATCTAGGATAGTTTTGTTAGAGTTAGTATTAGCTATAGATCTATGTGCTCTTCGATACCAAAGAGAATGCTTCTGGTAAATCTAAAGTTTTAGGGAGCCATGTTGTTAAAAAGAAGTAATATTGTTACCTTCAATATTTTCTGGCAGTCCAAAAATCCTAATGTTATTGCCTAGATCTATTTTCCAGGTCATCCAGCTTTGTTTGTAAATGTGTATTTTGTTTCAGCAGAAACTCAATGTTGATTTCCTGTTCTTGTATTTTATTTTCCATGTCATTCACAGCTTCTTCTATGCCTGTCATCTGGATCTTCTGTTGTTGCAGGTCCATATGTAACAAGTCTATTTGTTTTGTAGTTTTTTCTATGAAAGAGTCTATTTTAGTATCCATTTTATCCATCTTAGCAGTAAGTTGCTGGACTATAATTATCAGAGACTGAAGTTCTTTCTTGATGCTGGAGTCTTGAGAATTTGTCTTACTGGAACTCATTTCAGACTGATAAACTGACAGGAAAATTTCCAAAGTAATTTCTGACAGGAATATTATTAAGATTTCCTTTCTTTTTTAGATATAGTTCAAGAACTATATAAAACAAACATATTTAGAAAGAAAATTACTTCAAGAATTAATTTTTAAGTAATTAATTCCTGTCAATGTAATGAAATTGGTGGAGCTGAAGAAATCTACTGCTATCCTGTGTTCATCCTTGGCCACGCCCCCAAGAGTGCTGAGTTTGAGTGGGAAGGCTGTAGGTAGGAGGAGTGAAGAGGGAAGAGTTCCTATAGGGTAATTAGGCTAGGAGGGTGGGGAAAGTGAGGAATAAAGCTAGGCGTGCTGGTGGCCGGTGGGATATGGGAGCAGGTTAGGGGAGCTGAGTGAGCCCGCAGGGCGAACGGAGCAGGAAGAAACACGCTGGATGCTTTACAGGCTAGGAACAATCAGTCAGAGTCAGGTTGGTAACTTGCAGGTCAGCTAGACCGTGAAGTTTATGGAAAAAACAATCATTCAAACTTCTCGGTCTTTGTTAGCTGTAGTATATGGGTTCAGAGACTAAATTGCAGGGCTGTGGGACTGAAAATACAATGTTCAGGGTGTACTTGTTAGGTTTAGTAATAATATTACAGAATGTTATGGTCAACTAGGTTAATTAAATAACATAAGAGCCAGATTACTATGGGGGACAGACTAAGGGTGCCTTTAGACCCAGGTCAGCAAACTAAAGTATATAGGATTACAATACAGTTTAGGATATTAACCTTAGCCAAATGTAGATTGGGCTCCAGGTGAATTGTTTTTGGGTACAGTTGCAGGAAAGCTTCCTTCAGGTAGGAGAGTATTTAGTTAGTTTTTTAGAGGGAGTCTACCTTAACCAAATGTAGATTGGACTCCAGGTGAATTGTTTTTGGGTACAGTTGAAGAAAAGCTTCCTTCAGGTAGGAGAGTCTTTAGTTAGTTTTTTAGAGGGGGTCTTAGCCAAATGTAGATTGGACTCCAGGTGAATTGTTTTTTGGTACAGTTGCAGGAAAGCTTTCTTCAGGTAGGAGAGTCTTTAGTTATTTTTTTAGAGGGGGGTCTACCAGATAATAAAACAAAGAGGCCGACGGGGTCTGGGAGCACTGGGCATTTTACTATTTAGTTTAGTATTACTGCTGCACAGGTTAAAACAGCACTATCCAAGGCCAAGAATACAGCTTCTATGGGACCTGACAATATGCCTGGCTGTGTTCTACATGAACTACAGAGTGGACTGATACCTCACCTGTGTGCCCTGTTCAATCACAGCCTCACCTCAGGCTTTATCCCTACCGAATGGGGCACTGCTACAGTCATCCCTGTCCACAAAAGAGGAGCAACTACAGACCCCAGAAATTATCAGCCAATTAGCCTGACTTGTCTGATATGCAAAGCTATGGAACGCATCATCATGGACCTAATAAACAATGATATAGGGAATCTCCAAACTCTGGATCCTACACAGTTTGGATTTGTGAAGGGTAGATCATGCCTGCTCAACTTGGTCAACTTCTTTGAGTCAGTCACCAGAGCTGTGGATGAAGGCAAGATGGTTCATACAGCCTACCTTGATCTGGCCAAGGCCTTTGATACCATTCCCCAATCAGGAATCATAGAAAAACTCACTAAGCTAGGCATCAACCCCTATATCACTAGGTGGGTTGCAAACTAGCTCACAGATAGCACTCACAGTGTGAAAGTAGCTGACTCCAAGTCAGACTGCCAACCAGTCATGAGTGGAGTCCCACAGGATTCAGTCAAGGGTCCTCTCCTGTTTGGTATCTATTTCTCTGAAGTCCAGGCCAACACAAAGAGACTCTGGCTGACAAAGTTCACAGACTGTTGCAAGTTGGAAGCTATTATTAACTCCCCAAGTGATGTTGACATCCCACAGAAAGGCTTCAATGACACCAATGACTGGTGTCAGAACCATGGCCTTAAGCTCAATGCCAAAAAAATGTGTCATCATCCCCCTTGGGAAAAACCCAGTTCCCTTGAATTACCACATTAATGGTAGTCCACTGAACACAGAAGGCGTTATAAGAGATTTGGGAATATCAATCAACAGAACATGCTGGAGGGACAGGTTCATAACCCAGAGACTGTCCATGCTCTGGAATAGACTTCCCATACATGTCAAGCAGAGCACCTCACTGGCCCTCTTCAAGAGAAATCTTGATGAGTGGATGGGAAATAGAAATTTCACCCCTTGGATCATTCCAGTGGCTCTACTCGACAGAGGCACTAGGAACTAAGGTCGGGTGGCACGATGCTAGGGTAATCCTATGGGCTAGGCTTGTAAAGGCTCCAGGGCCATTAGCCTAGTACACACCTATGAACCTATTTCTTGTTCTGCTGTCTGTAGAAAGCTCTTTCATTTCTGACTGCAAATTATGTAATCAATCATTTTATACACCAAGACCAAACTTGTACATTATTCCGCCTGCTCTTTGACTGCTGGTTTTAGCATTTCAGTCACCTATGATGAATATAAAATCCTTTTTTATGAAGTATATCTAGATGTTGCTGCAGGTTCATATAAACTTGGTCAACTTCCTCCTCTTTGGCATTTGTAGTTGGAGCATAAACTTGTGTCATTGCAATATTGATAGTGTCGCCTTGTAATTTGATTGAGATCATTCAGTCATTTTTGTGGTTGTAACCAAGCATGATTTTAACAGTGTTTTATGGAGTATAAGGTCTTCATTCATTTATAACATCCTTGCCACAGTAGATATGAATATTGTCTGATAAAGGACGATCCATTCCAAAAATGTTGATGCTTATTGTTGTCATCTCATCTTCAAGTTTGCCTTGATACATAGTTCTTACATTTAAAGTTCTATATGTGCATGGCATCAGACTTTCCTTTCATCTCTGAGCACCTGAGCAGATGGAAGGCAGACATCCTCATAGGTTGGTACTAGGCCATCGGCCCTAGGGCCTATACAAGCCAAGCCATAGCAATTCCCTGGCTATTTCTTCCCACAGTATTTACTTCCCTGGACCACTGTCTAGCAGGGTGACTGACGTGATTCCCAGGGTGAATTTCCTATCTCCCATCCAATCATCAAGGTTCCTTTTGAAGAGGGCCAAAGAGGCGCTCTGCTTGACATGTATGGGCAATCTATTCAAGAGTTTGGGGAGTCTCTGGGTCAGGAACCTATCCCTCCAGCATGTTTTATTCATTGTGATGACAAGGTTTAGATCCCTGCAGTGTGTGCCTCTGATGGACTGGGATTTCTTTAAATGTAGCATGTCCAACAGCTCTGGGTTTGACATGACCTTGTATGCTAAGCAGAGATCGCCTCTGAGTAGACAATATGCGACAGAGTATAGGTGGAGTTTTTTTAGGCGGTCAGCATAGGGCATCTGCTTTAAGCCTGTGATTCTTTTAGTGAAGTATTTCTGTGGCCTTTCCAGTTGTTAAAGATGTCTTGAGAGGTACATACCAACTTCTACCCTTTCTTCCTGTCAGCTTTAGTACAGCCACATCATACCTTTAGTGCTAATCATAGTTGTTCTTTGTTCTTCACTAGTAGTATGCCGGGCTCCATTAGACTTGAGGGGTTAATTTTCTGTTGCTACATCAAAATGTCTTTGGTCATTTTTGTTTATATAGGTAGGTAGATAGATATTATCACAACAAATATTGTAGAGGATTGCCATTACATTCCTTAATATGCCATATTTAGTCTGACCTCTGTGTCATGAGTGCCCGTTTTTGGGTGGCCCACGTGGCACAGCCCACAGCTTTACAGATATATAAAAACTCCTTCACTTCAATAAAGTAATAGTCCTTAAGGGAAATAACAGTCTTGTTGCATATCTGTGTGCTGTATTACATAAACAATTATGACTAAAAGGGTAGACATTAGAGGCAAATAGCAGACCATCCAGGGATGTTGTGCCACCCCACTAGTGGATGATGTATTATTTCTCTATAACAATATCCTGGATGGCTTCTGTATTTGTGTTTGTTGATAATATGGCGTGTGCTGTTTTTTTTTTTGTCTGTATGTATTTTAGCATGATTATGGTCATTTGGGTAGAAAATAGTCCATTTTATGTATTTCTTTAAGTAGACTAAGTGCATAGCAGGCAATAGTAAAGCATGTTAAATGGTATAAATAACGAAAGATAAAAGTCTATGCTTTATTTGTAAATAAAAATAATCATATGAAGCATGAATTACTGCAGAAATATAGCTTTACAAATTAAGTTTTAACTTTATTGATATTTTATTACTTAATCTATCTTTTCTGTTTGATTATGTCTGGAAAATGAAAAAGGAAGATGGTTTTCTGTATTTATTTATTTATTTATTTTTAGGTTTTTTGATCCTTTTGGTATAATTTTATTTGGTTTAAGTATTTTTGTGATAGTTGTGCTTATACTGATGTTAACCTTTGCAGTGAGAAGCTAATAGTCAAGTCATTTATTTGTTTGTTTGTTTATTTGGTTTAACTTTTGATATATGTTCTTTCTTTTATAAATGTGAAAAAATTATTTGCACCGAACAAATAAGGAAAATCTCAAAACCAAAGAAGTAATTGTAATTGTAGAAACTCAAAAAACAATGTAGAACAGAGGTCCAAACCCATATATTTCTAACTATTTATACCTTTTTCCATTGAATCTAATTAAGACACAAAATACCTTATACCAAAATTCATACACAGCCACTTGCATGGTCTATATAATGTACTTAAAACACCCTTTCATAACAATATAATAAAAAATAATAATACATACAACATGCACTTATTAAATGTGTTAAATTTGTGTAGCTTTAGCCAATAAAACCGGCTTAATGGTAATATACTCATTTAAGCCTGGAAAAATATTGGATTTTAACCTAAGCTGCCACTTTAATTCCTTATTTAACAATACATTTTTAACATATCCCCCTCTAGGATTCATTTTCACCTTATCTATAATACCAAATTTAAAACCATTAAAGGAAGAACAGTGGATGGAATGCTTATATAGTGCACTAGCCTCTTTTTTAATCCTAATGTCATGAAAATGTTCATACATTCTATCCTTAAGAGTCCTCTCCATTTTTCCTATATAGAATGCAGGACATTTTACACATATAGCTAGATACACTATCATTTTTGTATTGCAATTCCCTTTGCAAAACCAAACTGTAGTATTCATACCATTTTGTAAGCATATGCTGTCTTCCTTAATGATATAAGGACATTGCTTACAATTGCCACATGAAGTAGTTGCCTTTTTAATTAAAAATTTAGGCACTTCCATTTGTTCAAATGTTCTTTTAAAATTCTTACCAGTCCTATAGGAAAAAACAGGTTCACATCCCACCACATCATACAACTCTTTATTTGTTTTAAGCATACTCCAATTAGCCTTTATAATGTCTGTGAAAGTCCCTGTAAAACCATTAAATTTGGTTACACATGCCTTTTGAAATTTTCTATCCTCCTTAACTTTAACTATCTCACCCATAGGTTTTCCTAAAAGAGGTTTATATCTAATACTCCACCCTCTATATACTTAATTCAGAACCCCTTGCACCATCTCTCTTGGATAGCCCCTCTCCATAAACATCTCACCCAGGAAATTTAATTCCCTATCTAATTCTTTTTTATCTGAGGTCATCCTTGCAATACGTACTGCTTGCCCCTTTACAAGACTTTTTTTCTGGAACATGGGGTGATGACTGGTGTAATGCAAAAAAACTATTACACCAAGGGTTTTTTCTATAAATTCTGGACTTAAACCCTTCTTTAGTTTGAAAAATAGTGGTGTCAAGATAGTTTATACTTGATTTATTCCAAACATAGGTGAATTTGAAATAGGTGGTGCATTCATTTAAATATTGCATAAAGGAGTCTACTGTCTCTTTACTCCCTTCCCATAGAACAAATATATCATCAAAAATCTCATATATAGACGTATATTGTTACTATATGGACTGTTAAATACATAACAGCGCTTCCATTCCAACATTACCAGGTTAGCATATATGGGGGCACAAGCTGCCCCCATAGCCACCCCACTAATTTGTTGGTAATATTCACCTTGAAAACTGATATAATCAAGCACCACTTCCATCAGTTCGAGAACTAATTGAATTTGATCTTCAGACATTGTGGAGTACTTATATATGCTCTCACTAAAAAACATCCCTCCTGTCTAGAAATACTAGTAAATAAATCCCTTACATCTATAGTGAGAAAACTTAAATTTTCCTTCCAAACCTCATGCGTTAATTTACTTAAAAAATCCCATGAATCTTTGATTAAATGATCCATTTTATATAAAATCTCCTTTGTCCAAAAATCATCCAGTACTGCCAAAGGGTGAGTTTTAGAATTTCTAGCAGAAACAATAGGTCTAAAAAGGGGATTGCTAAGACACTTATGTACCTTAGGTACCCCAAAAATGTTCGGGATAAGATGATTGGGTTGCTTCAAAAAATAATAAGTTATACCATCAATTCTGTTTTCTAACAAGTATTCCTCTAATAATGAATCAATTCTACCATAAGCTATCATAATTTCATTTTTTAGAGACTGGGGAATAGGTGTTAGTATCAAGCAAAATATTAGTTATAGCATTGTTATACTCTTCTGTACCATAAAGTACAATCCCACCCCCTTTATCTGGCTTCATAACATGCAAGCCAGTTTGACTCTTCAAATCATTAAGCAACATTTTTTCCATTTTATTTAAATTAGAAGGCACCATATTATTCCTATTATTATTATATGCTTCATAGATTTCTTCCGTAACATATTTCTCAAACGTCATAAGGACTGGGTGGAGAGGTGGATTAGTTGTGCTTTTTCTATATAAACCTTTATAAAATTTTTCTTCCTCTTCCCCAGAACTTTTATACAACATACCCAAATTCAACTTCCTAAGATAAAGCTTGAAGTCAACCAAAGTGTTAGCTATATCCCCATAGTTTGTTAATACAAATTTGAATCCTTTGGAAAAAAGGTTGAAATGTTCCTTTTTAAGAATGAGTGGGGGTGTAATTAAAAATTTTAAATCCTTTACATTTACATACTATACCATCAAAATCAGCAGCATATGTTATTTTGCTTTCTTCTCCACTTTTTTCCAACCCTGATTTTCCCCCGAGACCATGCGTGTATGATGGTATCCCGAATCCAAATTGTATCGGGTTTTGCTGGCCAATCTCTCTGACCTTCTCACTGCTAAAAAATGTTCATTGTGTTCAGAAAAAGAGTCCAATTCATCTAGTCCCCTAAGTGGGGTGTGACCAAGTCTTTCATCCCTTACTTGTTCATTAACCCTTTCATCTGTAGATATACCCCCTCTACCATTTTTATTGTCTTTATTAGTGTTATAACTAACATTCTTATAAGGCCCAGGATATGTTTTAAATTCGGCATACTGCTGTTTATCTCTGGCAAACTTTTTTTGTTTTCTTAAAAATATAGCATCAATTCTCTTATTAACCCTATACAAAACTTTCTTATATAGTTGCTCATATTCAACAAATAAAAGATCTTTCAAAATATCGCCATTCAATTTTTCCACTTGATTATTCAAAACAGTTAATGCCATGTCATTTTGTTTAATTAATTTGCTGATAAGCCCTAACCCACATTCATTAAAAAAGGAATGAAATTCATTAATAATTTCTTCGTTGTATACTATTCCAAAGGGGTATTTAAACATCCTAAGCCCCTGTGGAACCACTTTAAGGTTAAGGCAACACTGCAAATATCTGTTATCAATTTGCAAACATTTCAGTTTAAACAGTTTCTTTTCAAACATAAAAATCATATCCTTCAACGTTGGCACATTATCGTCAACATCAAATGTATTTACATTAACATTGCTACTTCTAACTAGAGCAGAATCAAACTCAAAACTTTTAGTCATAACATCATTAAAAGATAACGGTTCAAAATTGTTCGGCCTAGAACCGCCAGTGTGTACAGTCTTATCACTGTTGTTATTTTCATGATTTACAGTACCTTTAAGACTTTTAAAACACCGACATGCGGTTTGCTCGCAACTGTTAATAAGGAAAATCTGCTTTAATTGTTCAGTTTAAAATATTTTCTGCATTTTAATTTAATGAGATTTTAAGCAACAGGCAGTTGGTGTCCTGGCTGCTTGAACAAAGGAATGTGATACTTCAATAACTGAGTACTGTTAGGTGAATTAATACAGATGGGAAGACTTAAAACATCACTAGCACAATGCTTCACAAATGTCTAAAATGTTTTCTAAGTAGCACAGTCTTAAAAAAGATTCATAAGTGAAATCATTTTGGTGACAACTCCAAAAAATGAAAGGTGTTAAAGCAATAATGCTCTCCCCATCACTTTTCTTAAGTTGGTTTGTCTGATAGTACACTTGTTGCCAATACGTTGTTGGGTTTTAGGGCAATATTTGTGTGTAGTTCATTACTATTTAAATATGCATTGTTTTACTTCCATGTATTGTTATCTTTGAATTTACCTCTTGGGTTTGTGTGACTGGCTTGCTGTTATCTGTTGCTATGTAGACCGCTGGTCTTTTCTGCATGTATACTTTATACAGCTTCTGCCACTTCCTCCACTGCTTCAGCTCCTTTTTGTGGTGTTTATGCTTTCACTTTAATCAATTTTTTTTACCTTTTTGGGTATGTTTTGTATTCCTGATCTGGCAATTTAATTAAATGCCATTTTACTGCTTTTATTTCTGTAAAGTATGTTCAGTTTGTGTCAAAATCCTGATTTCTGTTCTGTTTTAATTTTGTAATGCATTTCAGTTAGAGAGCATTCCTCTGCTGTTTGGTGGTGCTTCTGTTGGTTTATTGCATTTTTTAAGCCATTTCTGTTTTTTGCATTTTAACTCTTGTGTCTTCTGAAGTAGAAATATTTATGCATTTATTCTTCCAGAGGCTAAGATAATGAGTGTTTCAGGGGTCCTTTGCCAGCCTTATCACATAAGTGCGCTGACAAAGTTTAATTATGGCTGGAGGCTGATCCCAAAAGTTGGACTTTCTGACAGCTGTGCAATATCTATTAGAAACAGATAAAATATCTATCCAAAAAAAAAAGGTGCCTATTCCTTCTAATGTACCCAGTTTTCAGGCCTACAGTATCAATTAACCCCATGTACACCACCTGGCTGTGCTAGTTACTTGCACAGAAGGGTGTTCGGTGGGAGGACAGTGGTTGTTTAGCACCTTTCTTTGAGTGGGGAGCCTTGAATAGACAGTGCAAGGCTAACAGTTTTACAGCCACTAAAAAATTTTCCATGGAAATTCTCGCTTGAAGATCCCCTCTTCTTAAGTCTCCTGGTTCTAATTTAACTATTGGCAAAAAAATGGACCACATTGATGCACCTTCAACTAGTTCCTGTCTCCAGACATTGGATCCTGTAACTTCCTACCCTTGTAAGGGCCTTACCTTATATTTTATTGGATATAATTTTTTTTCTTTCTACACCAAAGCACGTGTGGGATCACATGCAAGGGTTTGTCCTTGAGGGAACTACCTTCAAAATGCCCATTGTAAAAATTGTCCACTTCAAGACCAAAGAAACTTTAGCTTAAACCTCTGTAAAGTTTGTAAGTACAAGATTTGTTGCCCTCTACCAAAGGGAGCTCCCCCACAGCCACTAGTTGCTGAAGCTGGCTCTTCCAACTGGACCTCCAGCACACTTATCATATTAAGTATCGGGCCCTGTTAAAGTCTGACATCTACTTTTCAGAAGTGCAGCAATCATTAGGAAATCACTGCTCTATAGTTAATCACTCAACTTCATGTATCTGCATTAGTTGAAAATCCAAGAGACCTAAATATATTCAGAGTCTATGTTATAACAGCGAATGATATGTTATAACAGCGAATGATCAAAAGATTGAACGCTGTTATATCGACCACAAAAGAACGAAAACAAAAAAGAGCGAACAGCCAGAACAGCAAATTTTTTCCCAGGGAAAAAAATTCTCTGTTCCCAAAAAAAAAAAAATACACACTAAACTATATTTTAAGTGGGGGGCGTCACTGCCCACACCTCCCATGTGGGGGTCTGTGCCCCCCACACCCACCCTGTTTAAATATACCAGCTCTGAGATCGCACTACATTGCCAAAAACGGCAAAGTGATGGAAGCAGCCAAGCAACTTCTTTCCCAGGGAAAGAATTTGCTTAAAAGCAGCTTCATCATTTTGCATTTTCGACATTTACAGTTCGACAAAGAAGCATTCGACATAATGCACCTTCGTTCTTCTGACAGGAACCCTATATTCAGTATGGTGCAGTATTTATATTTGTAGATAAACTAAGCAGAACTTAGAAAAGTTGTACAAAGGGCAATAAGTGAACATCAGTTACACTAGATAAATTGGTACATACCAGAAGAATATAGTAAGGATATAGTAATATAGTAATATTTATAAAATAAACACTGTAGAATCAGTATGTCTGCATACTGATTTTTTATTGATTTATTTATCCTCTGTTCACTGGGTTAGTTCCAGTAGGCTAGTGACCATTTTTCAGGTAAGATCCAAGGTGGTATTGGTAATACTATAGGAAATCTGTCCAGGACATTGGGGATCTTCCCCCCTATTTTCAATAGGTGCCATGGGATCTTTTACATCCACCTATGTTACAGGAATTCAGGCAGAATGGGGCCTCAGTTTAATGTATTTTCAGAAGGATGACATATCCAGGAGTGCACCACCCCTCTTATGCAGCACTGCAGTGTCAGCAATCTAACCACTGGGTATAGGAATAGAACCAATAACATTCTGTACCAAAGGAGTGTGCTACCTGTTGTGCCACTGACACTGCTAAATGGAATTAATCATTAGTAAATCACAAGGCAGTTATACAATAGTCTTAAAATCTATTCAGTACTATTAAATTTATTAGCATCTTTCTTTACCCTTCTCAGTGAAGTTTTACAACAATTCACTAAAAATATTATTGCTCAAAGTATTTGTGACATATCCAGAAAGGACATTCCACACTTACAAAGTCGAAATGGAGTAGGCCTATTACCAGTAGAATGCAGTGACTTGACATTTTATCATGTCAGTTTCAAATGGCGGAATTTTCTGTCTGTTGATAGAAAAGCAAAAGGGGAAAATAATAAAGCTGGCATGCTGGTTATCTGAGTTGTCTCTAAAATATTTTTTATGGCTTCTTTCCACCCACTTTAAGCAGTGTACATAAAAAAATAAGTAAATAATAAAACTTTCAGAAGCTGTTCACTTCATCTGAAACCTTAAATGCACATTTCCTCTTTTGCAGGTGGAAGACATTTTTACAGTGCCTGTTGTATTCTTAAGAGCAGAGACCCTGACTAAATACACAGCACCTGATCACTCTAGTGATTGCCTCTGAATCTGTTATTGTAGCAATGTATATAATCCTGCCTGCTCCAAGTGGTGCCAAGTTTCTGGGAGGAGGCAATGTTCCCACACCTCTCTGTTTGTTATTCCTTTTTTATTAATTATCTGAAGCTAACAGGCCAGAGAGGTTAATTGACAGAACAGTTACAGTGATAATTAATATTTTAATGGTGATGGCCTGATTCATTCTGGTATGGATTTAATGTAAATTGCAGAAATATGATGATCGATTAGGTATTGAGTGTGAAAGGCTTAAGGAGGGGGAAGGAAGCACATGGGTGGCCTAAATGTTTGCTCACATGATGATGTGAAATACTGCAGTGTGAGTGTGATGGCTGTCTCATGGGAACACTTTTTAAAAACTGGAAATGGCTGCTGAGAGTTATTTTAAATACTCATTTATTGCTATAAATGGAAGCATTGCCTTGGATGTGGCAGGCATGGAAACTAGAAATGATACAAAAAGTGCTGTCGGAGAGCAGTGTAAAAAGGTAGGGAGATTTTTCAGCCAGGATATTAAGTGATACAGCTATTCATGTCCAAGCAAACAAATGGAGACTGTCAAATTATTACAAAGCTGCACTCTTACAGCACACTTAATCAGCTGCTGTTGTAAATACTATACAAATTAATACCTGTATGCAACTTTTCCAAGTATGCATAATTCTCCTTCCATCTTTATTTTGCTACAATATTTTAGACTGTAAATGTTTGCGTGGAAACACATTTTATGCAGCTGAGTTCATCTCTGGCTTCTCTTCCTCCCTTCACTTAATTTGCAATTTTTTTGTGA
>NC_056729.1:1245244954-1245379954 GCF_019279795.1 Protopterus annectens
TGTCTATTCACCAATATGTTACTATCCTCTAGACTTCTTTCTCTATCCTGATGACCTTTTTAAGGTAAGAGCATCAGAAACAAACATAGAACTCTGCATAGGAGTCGTATCATTGCCTTATGTAGTAGTAGTATTAGCATCAGGTTCCTTTGAATCTGTGTCTTTGGAAATGCACCCTAGCGACCATTTTACCTTTTCTGTGACGTTGTAATACTGCACACAATGCATCATTCTGGATTTTTTTCCTTTTATTTTATTCCCTAAATAGCCCCAAGATGTACACACTGCTATGATTTTTTTGCTTTGCTTTGTGGAGATACCACCCCTAAACATTATCCCAGTGTCCTGTCCCCACTTACTTGTGTCACCATATTTCTTGCCCCCAGGATCAGGGCCACCATCCAGGAATATGTGTTGGTGCAAGTCACAAATCAGCTTACCTACTGAGGATACAAAGGACTTCCTGATAGTCTGGTGCCCTTGGCAACTGGATTTTTTTTTTGTAAGTGTCTAACTCTTCCTTCTGCACCATGGTTGTCATGCAGGATCATTTACTCAGTCCTACCTCCTATGACCAAATCCTCCAGCATTCCAGTACAGATTCAAACCTTGGTCACTGGGTCTGTAGTCAGGGCATTAGTTTCATGGAACTAGCTTTTTGTAGTTCTTTCTACTAAACTGTATGAACTTGCATGTTCTGTCACTGAATCACAGTTGACATTTTTCAGAACAGTCAGATAATTTGGGTTCTCATGTAGCATTAGACCTCTTTATGTGACCACCTGGCTTTGCATTCCAGTTAGTATTTGATGTCTTTCATAAATATGCCAAAAACAGCTGGCCAAAGCATGGATCATAACCACTTACAACCAGTCTCTCAGATGACTGAATTCCCTTTCCAATTTCTTTGCCCAGCATCACAGATACTTTATTTTCCTTTCCCACTAATAGTTATCCCATTCTTCTTAGCTTGCACAGTGGTCATTTATATTTTATTTATTTACTTACCTACTTACTTTTGTTGAGTTGGTTAGTCCCACTTGTTTGGAGCTCTATTTTTATGTGAGGCCCAAGATGGTACTTATATTACCCTATTCTTTTCAATACGTATCAAGGAATCTTGTATATCCACCTCAGTACCTGCCACCTCAGTCAGAAGGGACTTCTGTTTAATATCTCATCCAAAGGATAGCACATCCAGGCATCTATCAAGCCCTTATGCTGAAATGCAGTGTTAGTAGTAGAAAATTAATCCAAACCCCTGGTTTGCAAACTGAACCAATGCCATTCTGATTGTCTACAGTCAAATGTGAGTATGCTACCAGTTAAGCCATTGATGCTGAGAAAAAATGTGGAACAAAGTCCACCACAACAAAAATAACAACTCCAAATGAAATGCAAGATAATAGCACCCACTTTAGCTTTCATCCAGTATCAACCAAAACCATTCTAAAACTTCTCCAAAAATTCAAACCCACCACCTTGGCCGCTGATAAACTACCCACTGAATATCTACAAATAGCCACAGCCATCGCCTATCCTGTGACCATACTTATTAACAGATCCATCTCAGAATGTACAGTACCCCACTTATAGAAAATATTCTGTATCATACCACTACACAAAGGGGGAAAGTCCATTGAACTCAACAACTATCGGCCTATTGCCATACTACTGCCCTTATCTAAAATCCTTGAGAGGGTAATACACACACAATTCATGGCTTACCTGTTAAATAACAAATTATTATCTACACAACAACATGGCTTTAGACCCTAAGTACCACCACAACACTCGCATCATTCTCTAACACCATTAATCATGAGAGAAATAATGGACAACTCATATCAGCTATATTCTTGGATTTATCCAAAGCTTTCAACATGGTTAACCACATTAAACTTCTTCACTCACTCTCTACTTTGAACCTTAGTTCCTCCTCTATTACATGGCTCAAGAGTTATCTATCAGGTAGGCACCAGGTAGTACAATGGCAGAACCAAATATCTTCCTTACTGCCTGTTTCCATTGGAGTACCCCAGGGGTCCTTCCTAGGTCCTTTACTCTTCAGTCACTTCACTAATCAACCCCCATCTGCCACACCTAAAGCTTCTTTAATCTAATATGCCGACGACACCACTATCATATGTGCAGCTCCCACGCCTGAACACCTCCTCTCCCAAACACTGGCTGAAACTTGGTTCACCAATCACCAGCTCATTCTTACCCCAAATAAAACAAAGTTACTCCTCTTCAGCTCTCATAGATCCTTCCCTCTAACAGAAAACTTTACAATCACCTACAATAAAAAAACTGCTATCAACCCTACCACCCACACCAAACTACTAGGTGTAAAAGTTGATAACCACCTTAGATTTGATTTTCACATTGTCGAAACCATAAAAAAGTTCACAAAAAATTAGGACTGCTCTATCATAACAAACACTATGTTTCACAGCCATCTAAAACAACAATATCCAGGACACACCTGCTATGTACCCTGCTCTATGCATCCCCTGTGCTAATTAACCTTCATAAAACTGATCTAAATAAACTAGAAACCTGCTATAATAAGATAGCAAGATTTGCTACAGAGTCGCCTTACCAGTCACATCACTGTGAGTCCCTCAACAAACTTAACTGGCTAGAACTCCCACAATTACTTCAACTAAATCAACTGTCACTAGCGCATAAAATAGTTTACCACTTCGACAAAATACCAGCTCTTCAACAACTTATAAAACCTCACACTACAACTAGAACTTTAAGATATAGCACCCTAAATCACCTTGAAGTCACCAAACATAACAACGAGGCAGGTAAATCTGTCTATAGCCACTCTATTTCAAAACTCCAGAACTACCTTCCTGCCCAACTAATATCCAATAATTCTACTACCCAATTCAAAAAACATCTTAAAACTCACTTCATGAACAACAAGCTATGCTCCTGTATCACTCCAGGATAAAAATCTGGATCCTAGATAACCCCCATACTGTCCATTAATAAAGCTAGCTTTACATTCTATTTATAGTCCAAATGTGACCATTTGAAATACAATGTATTTCACTGTCATCACAAGCAATCATCACCAACTACTTTATCTACTATTCCACCAATTACTAATTTAATTCAAGGTATAATTTGTCATATTCTAAATGTACTATGTAATGTTATACCTTAAGCTACTTCAATTAATACTTGAGAAATTAAACACATTGGACTGGCAGGATAAGACAGCACTAACAACTATTTTATCTTCTAACTGTTGAATTGTTTCTATACATAACATGTACATTTCTGAATGTATCATGTAATGTCTTCCCTAAGTTGTTCATATTTACCTTTAAATTAAGTAATATGCTGTCACTGTGAAAATGTTAGCTTCCTGAATGAAAATATCTGTCTCTATGAACTTGTCAATTTATGTAATTGGAGCTTTTCTCCCTGGGCCTCTACTGAAAATGGACCTGTTTCTCAGTTAACAAATGTAAAATAAATAAAATAAAATGTCTTTATGATGGTCAGACATGTCACATTTAATGATGAGTTTGTCTGTCCTCTTGTGCCATAGTTTAGTCATAATTCTAGGTCAAAGAAGAGAAACTTAGTGGTTATGGATTAAGACCTCTGCTTCATCCCTTTAGAGTCCAGAACTCCACCATCACCTTAGTTACTGCCTTTGTGGCCTTCACATTTTCATTCTATGTATGTGTTGGTTTTATCCAGGTACACCACTTTCCTCCTGTCTCCCAGAGAAATGTTAGTTGATTGGCTGCTATAAACTACCCATATATGTGTCATTTATTTTTGCCCTTCTAGCTCAGATTGAGCCCAAAACATGCTTGAAGGCCAGTTCATCTACCTGGTTTCCAAATAATTAAAAACATCAGTTTAGATTGTCAACTCGTGTTTTCTGTAAAAGGATGTTTATCCAGATTTTGCATACCAATGTCTTTCAGAGGCCATTCAAGACTATCCTTAAATAACATCTTAATTAACTTCTCAAAACACATATACACACACATACACACACACACACACACACACACACACACACACACACACACACACACATCACATTGAGCTATAGAGGCTATACTTCCAAACTAGACTTACCATTTTTGGTATGGCACTGCTGTGGCACTCTTGTTGCTCACAATACCTCATAATTATCTAAGTATATTTTGCATAGCCTTAATAATGGGCCTACTACACACCCTGCCAATTTTTTTTCAGTTTCCTGGTAGACAGCCTGTCAGAAATTAGAGCCTTGTCCAGCTTCGGCCTGCCTAGCTCTACCACTATCTTTTCCTTTCAAAACCCACATTTTCTAAATACAGATCCAGCTTACTACTCCCACAGCACTGCATTGTAAAATTGAATAGCTTTGTTCCTCTGGCATTCTGTTCTTACACATTCACCTCCTGTCCCTCGATCTCTTTTGCCAAGCTAATTTCCATCATTGTTTGACTTCTTACTGCTTTCTCAGCTCTATTGTTTTTCCATAAATACAAGATATTAACTTCCATTTTCATCTAGCTTTAAATCTCGTTTCCTCCTTTTCTGTCAGGTTTATAAGACTCCACTCTTTCTAGTCTCCATTCTTTTTCTTCCACCATTTCTTTATACCCTGCATCACTGTAAAGCTACTCCAGAGTCCAACAGTTGTTCCTTCTTTCTTTAATGCTTCCATTCCTGCCTTAGGTACTTGCTACACCTACCTCAAGTCTGTCTTAAGTAATCTTACACCTCCTCTGCTGTTGTACAGTACGGATTATTACCATTTTGGATCAAAACTGTACAATGTTGACTGTCTCTTGCTGGCTCTCCCCATTTCACCCTTTGTATATCTCTTTGTACTGATCAGAAATAGAATAGAGATGATCCATTCACTGGTGCTTGTATGACGTTTTGTTCCAGTCACTCCTATTCATTGTGTTAGGGGCAGACCTTCTCACATTCAAAGTCAAAACACCCTTATAGATTCATAGATTGTTACTAGGCTAACAACCCAGGGGGCATTTCTAAGCCTAGCCAAGTTTTCCAGAAAGACAAATGACATCTGTATCCAAACAGGCTATTGAGAGCCAGGCATTTATAAGCTACTTCTGTACATAAGGGACATGGGTGCCAGGCCCAGTGTAAATTTCCTATTCCCCATCCACTGGTCTAGGTTGCACTTAAATTGGGTAATAGACAAACTCAGCTTCACGTGGATGGGAATCCTGTTCCATAGGAGGGACAGGCTCCGAGACACACAACTGTCTCTCCAGCATGTTTTGTTTAAATCACAGACAAAATTCAGGCCCCTAGACCTTGTATTTCTGGTACAGTCTGACTTACGAATATTCAGGAAATTCAAAAGTGTGGGGTTTGCTGATGCCTTGTAAGCCAAGCATAGATCACCCCTCAGCAATCTGTAGGAGACTGAGTAGAGGGAAAGAGCTTTAAGGTGCTCTCTGTAAGGCAGGTTTGTTATGCCTTGTAATATTTTTGTAAGGAACCTCTGAGGTTGCCCTAGTTGCTGCATACTCCTGGTCGGGTACATACCGAAGGGAGCATTGTACTCTGTGATTGGTCTGATAAAGGCAGAGTACAGTGGGATAATGACCGCTTTGGATCTGACACCATCCCTTTAATTACACGTTACACAACATAAAAGTATTTGCTCACCACTGTGGCCATATTGTGGTTGAAGGTAAACCTCCTGTCTACATGCATACCCAGATCCTGACCACTGGGTCAATTCTTAGGGCCATTAACCTGTATGGAGGCTGTTATCAAACATTGTTGTTAGTGGTATGGCTAAATCATGCTTCATGTTGTTTATTTATTTATTTATTTATTTATTTATCCTTTGTTGACTGAGTTAGTCCCACTAGGCCAGTAGTCTCTTTTCAGGGGAGACCTAAGGTGGTATTTATACTATAAGGTGAAATTTGGCCAGGGCATCAGGGAAGTCACCCTACTTGTCATTGTTGTGAGCATGACCCATTTTGGAGGAGCACTTCCTGTTTCTGTTCCAGGTGCAGAGGCAGTCCAGAGAAACAGGAAAGCAGATGGACAGAGAAGAAGATGATGGACTGATAAAAGCAATAAAAGAGAAAGGAAATATTGAGACTGGGGAATGTGTGCCTGATTCTGAGGAAGTTTTCCAAAGAAATCTTTTTTGATGGAGATGAGTCAGCAAATGATGGATGTATAATTACAACCCTCCAGATGGGAGGGTTTCAGGATGATTTACTTAAAGAAATGGTGATGCAGAGTGAGCCAGAAAATAAAGGGGATGTTTCCTGGGTGGACATTATGGAGACAATTTAAGAGGAGGATGCAGAGACAATCTTGAAGAATAGCGATGAAATGGAAAAAAAAAAACATATACAGAGAAAGTAAAAGAAGGGAAAAGTGGAGTAGCAGAAAAGACGTCAGAAGAAAATGAAAAACAGAAGTACATGGTAAGGATTCAAAGTAAAGATGACAAAGAAATGGACAGGTGTGAAGTGTGTGACAATTTAATAGCTCCTTTGGGTGTAAAAGCACGAGGTAAGAGCAGTTATTCTTATTAACAAAGACATTATATTTGAGACTGTTTTTCAATGAAAAAGTTTCTTGGAGAATATAAAAAAAAAAGAAAGACTGTAACTCATGGAATCTTTATAGAATAAAACCATTTAACATGGAAACAAAAAAGAAGATTCATGTAGAATATCGAACATAGAAAGAAAGACTTTGAAAGGACATTTGAAAGCTTTATGTAAAGTAGTACTGGATGTTGCAAAAGCTTATGACAAAAGGGTTTATGGACCAATGGCTGGGATCGTAATATTGTGTTAAAAATAGAAATAGAAAAAAAGTATACATATACAAAGCATGATAAATGTAGAGGGGGAAAAATGGTGTTGTAAAATACTGGGGACAACCCAAAACATGTTTTGTTTAGTTTTTTTGTGGAAAAGGGCATTTGATAAATAATTGTGACAAAAGAAAATGTTATATTTGTGGGAAAATGGGACATGATACAAAAAAGCAAATTGAAATGTTATAAATGTGAAATAATTTGACATTTATGGGTGGGTTGCAGAAATGAAAATAGGATTAAGGAAAAAGAAAGAGAAGAAAATGAACAAAGAGAAGTAATTTTACATGTAGTAGAAAAAGGAAATAGAAGAAAATTCTGAAATAAGTGATGAAGAAGACATAAACTGGGAGGTACTAAAAGGGAAAAAGAAAAAAATAAATTTTATTGGTAAAGGGGTAAAGACAGAAAAAAGCTAAATTAAAGGGGTAAGTTTGTTTGTGTCTTTTGGCTTTTCCCGGTTAGAGGTCACCACAGCAGAACTCCGGTCTGCTAATGATTGGTAGTTGATTTTTATGTGCCGAGTTACCAGCCCTGATGCACAACCTTCAACGAAGGTACGCCCATTCACGCATGTCTCCACGCAGATGACGCACTAGCTGAGAATCGAACCGGACAGCGTCTTACTGTGAGGCGACAATGCTACCGCAGCACCACCACCACGGAACAGAAGCTGTAATTACTCTATTTAGTAAAAATTTAATAATAATAACTAGCGTACTAGGGAAGGAAACTACAACGCTAAGTAATTAACAAGCAGATCCCCGCTAAAAATACAATCACTGAAGAAATTAAGCTGACTGTCAAATGGAGACCCAATAACGGTCAGAAATAACAACAGAAGCCCCTGTTAACTACCAGCGGAAAACCGCCAAAAACTAACTCTCTACCTGATACAGAAAAAACAAGGCGCAACGGTGCCTACAAGGAACTCTAAACTGGCACAAAGGATACCAGACTAACAACAAGTTTAAACTAAGATTGCACCAAAAGGGCAAACAACACAACTGCCTAGGATAATAGCAACCCTAGCAACACAATATTAACTCTAATACTATATATGTAAATAGAAAGAATTTGACACTTAGCCAGAGCCAAGAGAAGCACGGGTAAGTACAAAAGAAAAAAAAGAAAGGAAATGGATGAAAAAGAAATTATATAGTTAAAGACTGGGGCTTGGTATAATGATTAAGTTGTCTGATTCACAGACACAAGGTACACTGTTTCTCACCTTTATGAAGGAAATTGGTTAGGCTTAAAATAACTTATTGAGAAAGCTACCCTGGTGATTAGCTATGAACTTATGAAACCATGAATCTAAGGAAAAGGGAAAATGAAAAATTTAGAGTGCTTTCTGTAAATGTGAATAATATTAAGAATATAGTAAGAAGAACAGAAATGTTGGAGTGGTATAATGCATGTGACAAGACATGAGATTTTTAGCAAATGATGAAAGATTGCAAACAGAGAAATTATGTGGAGGAAAGGTAATCTGTAATTTGGGAAATGAGAGATGTTCTAGAAATACAGTAAAGATATCAGATGTAATTTTAGCAAAAATGGGAAGATTAACCATTGTAGATTTAAAATGGAAAAAACAAGTATATAGAACTATAACATTATGACCTTATATTAATTTTAAAGAAAGGGAAAGCTTATTTCATCAGATTTTAGACTATATAGTAATAAATATAAATGTTATAACAACATGAGACTTTAATTGTCATTTAAAAGACAAGTGTAAAAAGAAAGTTATAAGATGTAGTAAGTTAAAACTCTGGGACAACATTCATGGGCTTACAAAGGGGGTATATAAAGACCTGAAATAGATTATTTAACAGTATCAGAATGTTTAGTTATAGGAAAAGAGTACATAGTTGAAACAGGATTTTTTTATCATTTTGTAATATACCTAGAGATAAAGGAAAACAAGGAACATAAAAAAATAGGTAAAGGAATAAAGGATAAATGAGAAAGCATGGGATGAAGATAGAATGAGATTACTAATGCAGTTATGGAAAATCATATTTGAGAACATTTTATAAAAATCCGTCTGAATATTGGATGATATTTAAGGAAAATATAAAAAAAGTTTTTTTTTCCATTGGCAATATGATGTGAGAAGAGTAGAAAAAGAAAAATATAAAAGAACATATAATGATGGATTTGAGCATAATTATAGAGAGTACATTGACAAAGAAAAAGAATTATATGAAAAAATATAAAAAATACAAGAATTGTTATATAAGCAGATATATTTTTACAAGGAATGAACAGAAGAATACCAAGTTACTTAAGCAGATAAGTAAGGGAAGATGGTAGTGTAATGAGAGAAATAAAAATCTAAAAGGAAAAACAGAAAGAACTCAGAAAATGATTATGAATAGTGTAGTACAGTATGTACAAGAAATGTTTAAAGAAAAAAGAAGATAGTGAAAAAACATGAGAAGTAAAAAAACGTTAACAGAAAAAAAGAATAAAGAGATGGAAAAGGAGATTTCTTTAAAAGAGCTAGATAAAGTGTTAGAAGAAGTAAATACAGATTCAGCTGCCAGCCCAGATGGAATAGGGTATGAAATGTATAAAAATGTAAGGAATTATTAAAAAATATTCTTTAAAGATTTTGAATGAATGGATTATACAATCATTATGAAAATAATATAAAAAGATTTGAAACTAAAATTGAAAATATTATGGAATATAGCATATATAGTATAAAGGGGGAGGGTTGTCAAGAATTTTTAATGATAGATAAATTGTGGATGATATTATGAACAGAAAAGAAGAAGCAAAAGTCATGATAGGAGACCTTAATATGGCCTTTGACATAAGTGGACATGAAATCTTATACGCAATATGTTCATAATTTTCTGTTTTTTCCTTCTCTAAATCTTGTAAAATGTGTCTGTGGAGCTCTTCTCCCTGGAAATCTGCTGAAAATAGGCTTATCATCCAATCAGACTATCCGGGTTAACAAATATTAAATAACATAAATAAATTACATAATAATAAATAATAATGAAAGAATATAATATAAATGAGAAAATTAGGAAATTATGTATGACAGTGTATAGTTATAATAACATAAAATACTTGTAAATGGCTGGTCAAGCCAAGAGGTACATATGACACAGTGGTATAAAACAGGGATTTCCAATGAGTTGTATATTCTTTGCATTAGTTATAAAGTGATAGTATATGAAATAAATTACAAAATGAAGGTGGTTGGGTATATAACACCTGAAGGGTTAAGAATTCCAGTTCTGTTAACATAAAAAGATGACATTATAATAATTGCAAAAAACAATATTTGGATAAAAGAAGTATTAATTTTCACAAACAAGTGTCTAGAGATGATAAAGATGGCTTTAAATAAAGAGAAAAGTAAAGGTTTAGGTGATGCAGTAAAGATTAGGGTATATATTTTACAGTGAATTAAATTTCTGTGTTAGGTATAACATTTGGAAATAAAGATGTAAGCACAATTCAATGGGAAAAAACAATAGAAGAAATAAATCATAGGATCACAGGATCATAAGAGATTGCTATTCTATCGACCCGGAGGTTATTTCAAGCCCTAGCCATTTTGACCCAATGTAATACCATAGAGGAACTGGTAAATAAGCAAAATTGTATGACTGGCCATGTCCAGGAGGTTGTGGGCACTATCCCTGGTAAGAATTTACAGTGCCCCATCCACTCATCCAGGTTCCTCTTGAACAGTATCATTGAGGTGCTGTGTTTCACATGAATTGGTAGCCTGTTCCAAAGATGTGGCAGTCACTGGGAGATAAATGTGCCCCTCTAGAATCTCCTATTTAAGTTGCAGGCATATTTAAGTCCCTGGAACAGGTAGCCTTGGACTCATTTGATTTACACATATGCAGTAAGTTCATTAGATTTTGGTTTTGGGTTGCTCTGTATGCCAGGCGTAAGTCTCCCTTAAGAAGTCTATATGATATGGAGTACAGTGACAGGGATTTTAGCCAGTCTGTGTAAAGCACAAGCTGGTGGCCCTTAATCTTCTTTGTTAGAAACCTCTGAGATCTCTCTAATTGCTGTAGGTACTTAGTACGGTACATACCAAATGGGGCGTTATACTCAACACCTGTCTTTTTCTGGAGAACATATAAATTATCATTCTGAAAATGAGCTTATTTAATAAATTCAGTACTGATGGGAAAATAGCATACTTAGTAAGTGTATTTATGTTGCCAACAGTATTTGAAAAGGAATTATTGCAGATATTTTTCATTTATATGGGGTTCTAGATTAAATGCAGTAAAAAGAGGAGTTTTGTATGTAAATAAAGAAAAAAGAGTTTTAAGGATTTGTACAAAGTGTTAAAATGGATAACTGGAAAAGATGAGATATTAGTAGTAAAATTGTATAAATATAAGTATGATAAATTTTGGGAATGATAAAAACGAGTAAAAGAAAAAAGTGTATCAACAAGGAAATAAAATATTACCAAGAAAAACTATTTGTGGAAAATAAAAAAGTGATGATATAGAAAAAGATAGAAAAGTATGGTATAATAATGTAATGATAAAACATTACAATGTAAAACCATGGGAAAATCTAACAGATGAAAAAAATTAAAGCTGTAAAATAAGAAGCAAATGCTATAATCAGAAAGTAGAATATCAAGATTTTTTTGTTGAGATTGGTAATAGATAAATTGCCAGTAAAAGGAAATATGCCATATAAGAAGTAAAGAGATATTATATGTTTACAGTGTTAAGAAGAAACTATAGAATGTATGTTTTGAAATGTAAAAAGTTATGGGGAAAACTATGCAAAGAAGATTTTTTAAAGATATAAAAGAAGTGGATAAAATAAACATGGATATGATTAAATATGGATATTATAAGAACAGAAGTAAAGACTATGTTAAAATAATAGATAAATAGTTATTTTATGTTATATGGGTTGTGAAGATATGTGAAGGCTGCCAGCCTAGCTAGATAGAATTTTGTAGATAATTATATGTTATTGTAAATATGAATATAATCCACAGACTTATCCTCTTAAATGTAAGAAAACTGTGTTAAATGTTGAACTTCAAAAATTTAACCACAGTGCACTTGCTGGAAGAAAACTGATAAGCCAAGCATTGTGTGACTTTTTGATCTATCTCAAAGCTTGGAGACATAATGTCTGGACTGAGGAATTCCTTCTATTGTTTTGAGACCAGAGGTAATTGCTAGATTTTACATATATAATGTCTTTTATTGCTGTAGTTTCCTGGCCAGGTGCAAGATCAAAGAAAATGTTAAAAATGAGTTTCTGTTAGCCTGGGAACCAGAGAAGAATGATGTAATCTAAAATGAGTCAGCAGTGATGTATTATTTTTAAGACTTTCTCAGAGAGAGAGAATCAGAACATTTTGCATTTGTCTTCAGAGCTGACCACTCACCAGTACTCTGCCTTTGTTCTGTATGTAAGTTTTTTTACAACTGTGATTGCTCTTAGTTAGATAGGAATTTAGTCAGATTTAGTCTAGTTGTTTTCTATATTTATGTCAGACTATTCTGCAGTATTATTTTAAGCATTTTCCTGTGATTTCTGAACTCTTGACTAGCACTGTGTTGAATTGAGAAGATTTGTCTTGCATTTTTATTATTTATTATTAAATATTATTAAACCTTTCAACTGTGGCTGTTTTGTGCAGAGATAATTTAAGCTCTAGAGTACATTGCATGTATATAGTGATACTGTACAAAGCTATTCTAAATAAGCCTTGCTGTTCGTCTCACACTTACTAATTGGATAATAATATTGCACAGTAATAATTGGACACCCTTTGGTAAGGGCATGTGTTGTAGCTGATAAGAGTAGCTGGTGGCAGTGATTACTACCTTATAGTCTGGCAAGATGGGGCATAGCTGGAGAACCTGTGCTAGCCTTCCACAGGAGTGTCTGTGTGTTTGTATATAAACCAAATCTGAAAGTGTGTGTATGTCAGCTACTTGAGCAGGGGCACAAAGCACTGGTTGGACACAGAGGGCACCGGAAGTTTTGGCTTGACTACTCAGCTGAGATCTGTATGCTATACCTGTGCGATTGGGGAGTATTATTGGGGATCTGTAAAGAAAGGGAGAAACCAGCCCCAGACTGACTGTGATCTCTGTATGCTTTTAAGGGAAATTGTACTTTACTGTGTGTGTATTTGTTAGACTTCCTAATGTGAACCAAAGAGAAAGACATATGAGCAAGCAAAGGAATATCCAACAGTTTAATAATCGTAAGCGCTTTTACTGAACCAAGTGAATCAGCTTCTTCAGACAAATTAAAAACCCGTAACTTTCCAGTTTAAAAATACTTGCACGGGAATGCTAAACCAATGGGCTGGCAGCCTGAAAACATGATGTCATTCAACATGATACATTTAAAGCAGCATTAACCACATAAAAATAATAGTAATCCATAATCATAAAAATTCAACAATTACATCCAAGAAAACAAATAATCAGTTAAGATAGTAAATAAACTAGTAAAAATCTATAATTTTCCATGTTGAGAAGTTCATGGTGGACTTTTTTTTCGAAAGGGTTAACCTTTGTGCCTGATAGGAGGGCCAATATGGTCAAACTAATTATTGATCTAAAATTATTTGTCCGTAAACTTAATTTACGATTGCTCATGGGGGCTAACTCATCACTTACCCAAGGTCTTAGGGTTTCCAGTCTATTTAATCCTCCCTTGCATGAAACTTCAGCGCTTTTCGAGAAAACTTCTGAAATTGATTTTAGGAGAATGTTCATAAGTAATTATTATACTAGCAATACTCGTAAAAACATTTCTCCTGATGAATTTGATTTCATTAATTTATTGAATATCTGTCAAGTCCGTGTCATGGATTACTATTATCTTTATGCGGTTAATACTGCTTTAAATGTATCATGTTGAATGACATCATGTTTTGGGCTGCCAGCCCATTGGTTTAGCATTCCTGTCCAAGTATTTTTAAACTGGGAAGTTATGAGTTTTAAATTTGTCTGAAGAAGCTGATTCACTTGATTCAGTGAAAGCGCTTACAATTATTAAACTGTTGGATATTCCTTTGCTTGCTCGTACATCTTTTTCTTTGGTTTTCTTCAGTTTGGAGTTTTTAGTTTTTTGGTTTGTTGATATGGCGAGCGGCTTGGATTTATCCCGACCTTTATATTCCCAGGATGGTTCTTTAAACAATGAACTGCACAGCACCTCGGAAGCGAATGCTGCAGGTGATCTTACACTTCTTGTGCAGGAGTTAATGAAGAAGGTTGATTCCTTCACAACGAATTAACAACACACAGCTGACTCCGAAAGATATCGGAGCATCTCTTCCTTCTACCTCTAAACCTCGTGCCGAGCTGCCTACACCGGCTTTTAATGCCACACACAGTGTTGAGCAGCTCGCACAGGCTTCAACATCTTTGGAAAGGATCGGTAACCAAGTTACAACAGTTCCGAATCTAGGCAACACAGTGGATAATCCGGGCATTCCTAGACAAACAGCAGTGGAACCACGGATTTCAGCTAGCACCTCTAGGGTGAGTGACATTCCTACTAAGGACTCTTTCCTAAGGAATGTTTCAACTTTTAATATTAATGCTTCTACGGATTCTACTGTTACACATGATGGTGCACATAGTGACAATAATTTAATTGTGAACAACTTGAATGATTTTGACCAAAAACTATTCAAGTGTAGGAAACTTCAGTTGGAAGTTTCCTACTTAGAAGAATGTATCCACAAGAAAGTTATTCCTAAAGGCCTGCGCCAATGGCGCTACCCAGCAGGGATCATCAATGGTTCTTCTTTTCATCTGGAGCTAATAGCGCTTTTTGACAAGCAAGGCATAGAGTTGCCCGGGATTTTAATTAATAACTACAAACCCCAGATTGTATCGCTTAGGAGCGATTTGGATAACCTGGAACGTGCTATTAGAAATGTGGATGACTACGAAAGATACCGGTTTGAATATGTACGTATCTTTAGTAGCATTGATGCCAGTCTGGGTAAATTTATTGAGGTCAAAAAGAAAAAGATATTTAGAGACCTCAATGATTACTCAAAGGGATGTGCCTACCCAGCACCCCCTCCTGTCGGGATTCCATCCCTGAGTAACAATAGTGATGTCCAGTCAAGTCATATGGTTTATAATGACAATGACAATGATACGATAAATAATCACACTGCAGACTCGGTTCAACCTATTCTTCGCAGTGAACGCATCAAAAATAATCAACAATGACAGACACCCCAGCATCCAGTACAACATCCTGAGCCACCCTTGAATGCCAATTTCCATTAGGATTTTCAGGAATCCAATGGGCCACAAACACTTCACTCGAACAGACCAATGAATAACAGGAGACAGGGTCAAAACAGGAAATGTTACAACCGAAGGAGGAGATGAGGTTGGAACCTCCCATCATCTTTACTATCTCCGAAGGGGACTTTAAAATCTATAATTTTAGTTCTCTCCATGTTGAGAAGGCCATGGTGGACTATTTTTCGAAAGGGTTCACCTTTGTGCCTGATAGGACAAAACTAGGATAGGATCAAACTAATTATTGATCTAAAATTATTTGTTCGTAAACTTAATTTACGATTGCTTATGGGGGCTAACTCATCACTTACCCAAGGTCTTAGGGTTTCCAGTCTATTTAATCCTCCCTTACATGAAACTTTAGCACTTTTTGAGAAAACTTGTGAAATTGATTTTAGGAGAATGTTCATAAGTAATTATTATACTAGCAATACTCATAAAAACATTTCTCCTGATGAATTTGATTTCATTAATTTATTGAATATCTGTCAAGTGCGTGTCATGCAACCTGACAAAAGTGGAGGTTTAGTGTTCATGGACCAACATGACTATGTCCGTAGGATGCACATGGTCCTGGATAGTGTAGCATATGAAAAAGTTAGCCATAATCAGGTAAATGGAGCTTATAGGTCTATCAATGCAACTCTTTCTGACTTGTTTTTGGAAGGGAGCATAGATATTGACACATACCAATACCTGACCATGCCTGCTCCAGTAATACCGACCTTTTTTGGAACCCCAAAGATACACAAAAATCTAACTGATCCACCATTTAGACCAATTGCAGATGGTCGGGGTTCCATTTCGTATGCATGTGCCAAATATGTTGATTCCAAACTTAAACCAGTATTAAAGGTGGAACAACAAATTTGTCAGGACTCATGGCACTTCCTTGAGTCCATCAACAACTTGGATTTCAATGACAAGTTAGTGTTTCTTACAGTGGACATTAAGGACCTGTATACCGTAATCCCTCAACAACTTGGTATTGAATGGGTCAGGGAATTTTTGTACATGAGAGGCATAGATAACCAAGAGGTGCATGTTATCAAAACACTCCTTGAGATAGTGTTACTTAACAACTTTCCCTATTTTAACAATGAGTTATATCTACAGAGAAGCGGGGCGGCTATGGGAGCTGCATGTGGTAGCAGTTTTGCTAACACCGTAATGGCTTACTGGGAAAGGTAATTTTTGTTTAATTCTCCCACCTTTAAAGATCATGTAGTCTGGTACACTAGGTACCAAGATGACATGTTCTTTTTATGGAGGGGTGAAGTAACTCTGATTGATGGATTTATCAGTGAAATTAAATCCTACACTACTTTTTTGGATTTTACATTCCAAGTAGGTATTGATTACATTGACTTTTTAGACATCCATCTAGTAAAGGACTTTAACAATCATAGATTTAGAGCTACCATTTACCGTAAGCCAACCTATTCTAACGCCTTTTTGCATTTCTCTACTTGTCACCCATTACACCAAAAAAAAGCAGTGGTGAAAGGTCAAGCAGTAAGGGCTGCTAGAATGGTTAGTGGCTTTGATGACTTCATAGCCGAATGTGACCTGCTAAGATCTATGTTTCACAGGAGAGGTTACCCAATAGCTTTTGTGGGAATGATTTTTGAAGAAGTTATTGGAAAAAGGACATCAAGTTATTTTACCCCTTTTCTACACAAAGGCCATAACATGCTAGGCTCCCCCACACACAACGTAGTATCCCCCATTTTTACAAGCATGCAGGGTGGGGCCCAACCTACTAGACTTTTAATAATTTATTCTCTAGATTCTCAAGTTATTAGAGAGATTGTTAACAAGAACTGAGCATTCATCTTGGATGATCCCCACCTTAGAAGTCCTTTGGGCCTAATACCTCAATTAACATTTAGAAGGGGGGTGAACTTGAAAGGCCAAAAATAATTTCCAAATCAAACACAGGCATGACAAAATGTGGGAGATGCCACCAATGCAAGTTTATCAAAGTAACCGATAGAGTACAAATTAGAAACAAGGAGTACTACATGCATGATAGATACAATTGTGACTCTCAAGGAGTTGTCTATGGAGGTATTTGTGATGGGTGTGAGGCATTCTATATTGAGAGAACAGAGAGGAAATTAAAACAAAGGATTTATGAGCATGAGTACAGTATTATGAATAAAACTAGTACCAGTGCCTTAGCTAAACATACTCTCACTTTTCCCAGCCATAATTTTTCATTTGTTGTTTTACAACTAGTGGAACACAACCGAAGATGGGGGCCTTGTGAACTTAAATTAGAAGAGACCAAGTTAGAGTGGCAGATTGTAACAGCTGCATACACCTTTCCAGGGCTGAATGAAGCTTTATCTATTAAAAGTTTGTTGGAATTGAAAGCCCTGGCAAGGTATGCCTATTGACCCATTTACTTAATTCAATTAATTGTATATTTGCACATATATTTGATTGTTCCTTAACATCTGCTTTTAGTGCAAGAATATATAATATTGTCATGGGTAAAAAATTGTTGGATGCATACATTTTATATTTATCATCCATCATTTGTGTTTATGTAGATGTATGGTATTTTATTCTCACATTACATCACATTATTTTATTTTATTTTGATTTACTAGGTTAGTTTATTTACTATCTTAACTGATTATTTGTTTTCTTGGATGTAATTGCTGAATTTTTATGATTATGGATTACTATTATTTTATGTGGTTAATACTGCTTTAAATGTATCATGTTGAATGACATCATGTTTTTGGGCTGCCAGCCCATTGGTTTAGCATTCCTGTGCAAGTATTTTTAAACTGGGAAGTTACGAGTTTTTAATTTGTCTGAAGAAGCTGATTCACTTGGTTCAGTGAAAGCGCTTACGATTATTAAACTGTTGGATATTCCTTTGCTTGCTCGTACGTCTTTTTCTTTGGTTTTCGTCAGTTTGGATATTTTTATCCTTCCTAATGTGGACAGCCCTCACTGGTGTTAGTGGTGAGGATTGAGGCTCCTTGATTACTAGGCCAGTACATGGGCATCACATGGATTATATGGAATGAAAGAATAAATGAAGTTATGTTTAACAGTAAATGGATGTTAGCAATGGTATTGAGTAAAATCAGATGGTGGTTATGGATAAAGGAGTGGGGATCTAGCAGGGATGAAAATTTAGTATGACTGTGTCAACAGATTTGTGTATGTATATCTTTGTACAATTATAAATATTTGTAAATATGTAAATATTTTGTAAATAAGTGTTATTTTTGTATATAAATAAAGGACCCCTACTCTTTTTGATAGGTGCTATGGGATAATTTCTATCCACTTGAGCTACCACAAACAAGCAAGTGGAGCTTTGGTTTAACATCTCATCCAAAAGATGACACACTCAGAGGTGTAGCAGCCATCATATGCTACACTACAGTATCAGTAATCAATCTAACTTGTATGGGAATAAAACCCACAGCCTTCTGCACCAGAGTTGGATGTGCTACCTGTTGCACCACTGACACTGCTTAAAAGCTGTACCTTGCATTTGTGACTTAAAGACTCGAACAATTATGCCATCCCTGCCTCCTGATTATATCATCCCAAATGAGACTCAAACCCACTATCCCTGACTTAGGAACAAATGTCTTAATTCATCAGAGATTCTCTCAAGTCATTCATTATGGCCACCCTTTTCCATTTTGATGCTGCCTAATCTGAATAGTGTCTGTATTCATCTCTAATGGCCACAGTCTTGTTCTTTTCCACTGTTTGCCATTTTTAACCATAATTAGACATTGTGCAGATATTTATGTCTTTGCTAAAGCTCCCTGTTAGATTCTCCTTTCTGTATTTGGCAATTAGAACCTTCTTTCACATAGAATATTCCCTTCTCTTCTACACACTTTTTTTTATAGCACCTTAAAGCTTTTTTGTCCTGTAAGCTGGTCACTGTCCAAATTATCCTAGATCTTCATAACTGCAGAAGTGTCACTGTCCGCTTTATTTAGTCATTTGTTGGCCAGAAAAATGAAATCATTCATGATGTATCAGGACATGCTTTATTCAAGACAAGCACATATAAGTGGATAATTTTATTACTCTCACTTCAGAAGCATATTCCAGTTCTTTCTCCCCACCACTGTTATTTGCCATACTTACTCACATAGTCCCCTGGCTTCTTTTGTCTTGTGTTTGAATTCCCTACCATGGGAGGGGGTTCATAAACCTGTCATTCCTTCTGATCTATTCCATTGCCTTATCATTGTTTGATAAGCTGACATTAAGTGCCTGTTTTGACTGAGAACGTAGGAATTTGAGCTGTTGATAGGCTCAACTTAAATTTGAGTTTCTTTACTTCAGACACATGAAAGTAATCACTTGTAATGGGTAGCTGTACTTCACCCTTGCATTCTCATCTTGTAATTATCCAGTAAACACCAGAATTGTGCCATCTATCTAGTAAGACTTTTCTGTTCTTGAACCTCTCTTTCCTTTTTCAGCTTATACGTAAGATAAGAAGCAGAACAGAGAAATCAAGTACGTTCTCTAGCCTACATGCCTTACTGGGGTCTTAGTTAGAGGAATAAAGCCCTAACTATGGCTAAGGCTACCAGACTTTTGTTTAGCTTCTCAAGGAGCTTGTTGGCACAGGCACAGAAGGATTGGAATGCTTATTGTGATGCAGGGGAAGAAGTTGGATGGATCTTCTCATGGAGATCTGGTCGCGGTTGATGGCAGTAGTTGGTGGGGAAGCTGCTGAGGCAGGCTATACCTCATGGCCTACATGTAAGTCAGTGCAAAGGTGAAGCATACACTAGGAAAAAATCCAAAATCCCACAGCAGCTTCAGTATGATGGTGTCTTGCTTGACTTTACCCCCTCTGCAGTGCTAGCAGGTGTATCTTCTAGAACCTGCGAACAGAGCAGTGGGAACCCTACGTGCAGTTGCAGTATCATTAGGATGACCCTCCCAATATGGATCATATTAGGGAGCCTTGCAGGGAATGGGAGCTGCAGACACAGAACCCACAGCAGCCAAGCATGGGGGTGCCTGAGGTCAGCAGTGAATGGAAAAAAAAAACATTCACAGTATACTCAACGTAGCTGTCCTGCCCTTTTCAACCTCTTCTCTTTCATATGCCAGCTTATTGTTCCTGGTGTGTAACTAAGAAAGCCAGGACATATATTCTGTGGTCAATTTAATTCTAAAGGACATGTCTAGTCACTCCTGGGAGATTAATCTACCACTTCATACCACATTGGTCAGCTCCATTATAGTACACAGCAGTGTACTCTGTAGCCTTCAAACAAGCCACATGAAAGAACTTGAAAAGATTCAAGGACTCATTACTAGAAAATTATAGGGTTTGAAAACTTGAACTATTCAGAAAGGTTTTGGGAACTGTCATAGACTGTATAGCTATGATGTCTTTCTGGTCTATAAGGCAATGTCAATCCCAGTGCTGTTTGAAACATCTGGAGCATACCACTGGGAAAGCTGACACTAGATTGGGGAACCAGTAAGAAAAATAAATATTGGTCATACAAAAAGAGGCAGATGCATTTGTACTTACGAATTTACATTTTGGTTATGGGGGTCAAGCACTGACCAAATGATGACCAACCACACCATGAGAATAGTTATAAATGTAATATCCACTATAACTGCTATGAGATTTTGTAGTGGCCTAGCATCTGTGAAGGAACAAAAATCAATTATAGTGCCCAGATTTTTGGAAAGGGGTTACACATCTTATATACTGCATTAGGCCATCTAGTAGTTCTGGCCACTGTTTTTCTAAACAAACTTGTTCTCATTTTCCCTGGTAATACACTATTTTTACACAATTTTATATCTATAAGTATCTAAGAAGTCAGCGCTCTATCGGGAGTGTATAAAATTAACAGCAATCTTTTCTATTCTAGATCCACAGCGGCTGCTAACCATCAGCCACATCATCACTCCTCCATTCTAGTCTCTTCTCCAACACCTGTCTGACTTGCCCATTCAAACACCCCCACAGGGGCAGCAGTGGGGACATTCACAATGCAAGCACTTGAGAGGGGATGAGATCAGGATATTCCAATATGGCCACATCAGTGCAGCCAGACTGGAGGAATTTTTGCATGCTAGATAGTGAAATGAATCCTTACCTAGTGTCAATGAGCTGCAGCCACTCCGTGCCAGCCTTGCCAGTGATCTACTGATCATCACATCACTACCTTTGGGCCTTCACGGAGTGCCTCCTGATAAATGTCAGTATCCCCTTTGCCCCATCTTAGAATGAGCCAGCTGGAAATTGTCTCTCATCTGGGTCACAGTTGTCTCTTCATCTGTTTGTGTCATGGACACAGACATAAACCACCACACTGTAAATTCACAAAAATTTGGAATTACATCAGGCTGTCTGTACCACCCTCCAAGAGAAAAATGATATCATCTAGGTCCCTCTTAAAAAAGACAAAAGTAAAGGTGACATTTTTTATCAAACATCAAATACGTATTATACTTCCCAGTTTGCTACAAATATCATGGCATAGTAGGGTGGAGTCCACAGACACACCTTTGATCTGTAAGTACACTCTATCGTGAGATTTGAAAATGATATAATACAAAAGAGATTTAATCATATCTAAAAACACTTTCCTAACTTCAAGACTGAATGTAGAATGCTTTGGTAAAAATTGTATTTATTTTTATTTTATTTTATTTTTATTTTACATTTGTTAACCAGGGGTGTCTGACTGAGCCGAAAAAGTCCTTTTTCAGCAGAGGCCCGGGGAGAAAAGCTCCACATAGAAAAATTACGGATGCATTTAGTTATTTAGACATGATCAGTATACACACAAATTACCAAAGACATGTTTTTACAGTGGTATGCAGCACACCAACAGTTACAGTGGAGAGAACAAACAAGAAAATATTAATTTAAAAATAAAGGTAATTAATAGATTTGTGGACAAATTATTTTAAACAATTTTATATAAACATCTGACGTGTATTTAATGGCAGTAAAAGCTACTTCTTAGGTTCCTTGGTTTATAGAAGGAAACCAAGTAAAGCGATAAGGAAAACTGTTAAATCCTCAGGAAAGGGAAAAAACAGGAACAACTTGCTGATTTCCTTGGATTTTAATAACTCAAACAACGAACAAGCGAAAAGTCAATACACTGTGCAGTGGCAGTGTTATTAAAATGTTTTTTTTTTTTTTTTTGGTTTATAGAAGGTTACTAGGCTAACAGACCTAGAGCCCTTACAAGCCTGCCCATTATCCCGCGTTGCCTCAGTTGTCAATGGTTAGGTAAGTGAAGTTTGCAGTGGTAAGGGTCTATGGTAGTTAATACCAACTTCCTCTGTCCAGGAGGATTTTTATCACACAGTTCTAAATTTTTAGTAACAGGAAATATAAATATACAGCAGTCAAACTTCTTTGAGATCAGTGCATCATAAGCTCTAATCTATTAGCTATGCATTTATTCTTTTCTTAGCTCCCATAGTTTTGCTCTGAAGAGAACTTATAGTAATACTTTTTAACCAAATGTTTTGAAAATGTTGCATGTTGTCAGCTTCTGGTGGCTATTTCATCCTTAGTTTGGCCATACAAATGTCAGTATCTCCATATTGGTTTCAAACTTCCATATAAAATTTTCAGTACAAAGCAACTGAATGCTCAGCTGTATGCAGGACATTGTATGAGCTAAAAGCACTGAAAGCAGCATTGCAATTGAATCTCATATGTGGGAATGTGTGTATGCATCTTTAAAATAAGTTTTTGCTATAAGAGTTAATGTCATTTTTTTTTCTAAGAAATTAGTATTATTTTTGTACTGATATCATAAGGATTCAGTATTGACATGCTTATGGCATTTGCTGAGTTCATCAGCTAGAACGGGTATTTTATATATATATATATATATATATATATATATGTGTGTGTGTGTGTGTGTGTGTGTGTATATATATATATATATATATATATATATATATATATATATATATATACACACATATGTGTTGTAAATTGAATGGGGTAAAGCACAGAATAGCCTAAAGGTTGTGTAGGCCTAGTGGCAGTGCCTACCAGTACAGGGCTATGTTTCTGAAATCCTTTATCATTTTCTAGCAGATTTCACTAGCTTAGCCATTTCAGGTTTAAAGGCATATATACAGTTTTATGGAATGCATGCCACTGCATAACAGACTAAATGAGGGAGGGGGAATATAAATCCAGTAACAGAAAAGTTCCCTTTCCTGTGGAGATATAAATACATTTATTCTGGTATATTATCAACTCACTGCATATATAGTATATATATATATATATATACTGGAGTATCTGTTCTAAACACTAGTCATATACCCAGATAATGGAAATTAAGTATAATGCAGATTGCCAGCTTATGACAGTAAAGAGCCTGTAAAATCCTGCACTTGAAGTTATGTATGAAGGCTTCATTTCAAGTCCTCTTTGAGAGTTAGTCTGTGACATTTGGGTACACAGTATGCCTTATATTACCACTCCTGTAATGAGTTACATATAGCTCAATCCTGAAGGTGGCATAGTCATATTATAATGGTCATTATGGCTGGCATCTTTCCAGGGGCAGAGAAGTTCTCTTTTCGGGAAAGCTGCATTATTTTCCTTCTGATGTAATGCTTGTGCAATACAGTTAATGTTTTAAATTCCTCATACTGAAAGAAGTCATGAAAACTGAGCAGACTGAAACATACTAAACTGTGACCATGAAATGAATATGCACTTTGTTTGTAAAAGGCAGTATGTCACACATGGTAATATTTATTTATTTTTTTTTAATTTTTTATTTTACATTTGTTGACCGGGAGTGTCCGACTGGGCAGAACCCTTTTCAGCAGAGACCCAGGGAGAAAAGCTCCAAGATGTACATATAAAGCATTACAATAGCAATAGAGACATTCAATATTAGAATAACACAAGAGATATTTAGTAGGCTACAATCATCAGTACAGTAATTATCAAATTATACTTAAGTCATTCAGGATGAGTAACAATAAAAGCATGCGAAATAAGTAGTAGTGGTTTGCTAATCTGGAGTTCTAGGGGCAGCATAATAGCTTAGGTTTAGGAGTTTATTAGATAGAACAGGAAGTAAGTTGTTCATGCTGTGTATTGGTTTATCATACTAAGTAGGTTGATTGTGGTCAGGGAGGGTGTGAACAATGGCAAGTCCAGTGTTTTTTTAAAGTAGTCTTTGGTGGGTAGCTTAAATTGTTTGGGGTGTGTAAGATTCCTTATTTCTGGAGGAAGTTTGTTCAATGCAATGGAGGGTGGTAGCTATATAAGTTGCAGCCAGTCTTAGATTTTGGTTTGTGAACCTTTAATAGGTCTTGGGTTGCACTTCAGAGATGCCTGGCAGGAGAGTAATGGGAAATGAGAGACGATAGAGCTGGGCAGAAAGATGATTGATATAGAATGGAGTGTATAATTTGGAGCTGGGATTGGAGTAGCTGTTGAGGTAGTTCGAGCCAGTTCAGGTATGTTAGGAAGAGACAATGGTGAGATTTATATGTTTGTTGAGCTGTGAATCTGGTCATCTTGTGATAGGTCGCTTCTAGTTTGGTAAGTAGGGAGGAGTTCAGATTTGTGAGTATTTGAGAACAGTATGTCAGACAAGGTAGAAGGTAGGCATGGGTAAGAGTAAGCCTGGCTTCAGCAGTGAGGAATTTGTTATTCCTATACAGGAGTCCTAGCTTCTGATGTGTTTTTCTGATGCACTTGTTAATGTGTAGATCAAATTTTAGTTGCTCATCAATGGTGATGCCAAGTAGTTTTGTGCTAGAATCAACTTCTGTTGGAGTATTGTTTAATTATGTTATGGAAAAGGAAGATTTGATGTGGTTAACAGATTTAGGAAGAAAGAGCAGCAATTTTGTTTTTTTATGGCTGAGGGTAAGCTGGTTTTCTTTGAGCCAAGTCTCAACTGACTTAAAGAGTCATCTGCATATTGGACAATGACAGACTGAGGACAAGAGGAGTAAAGTGAGTTGGTGAAGATATTAAAAAGTAGAGGTCCAAGAATGGATCCGTGGGGGACACAGTTTTTTACTTGAAGGAGGAAGAAAGTGCAGAGTCCTGTTTGACTGATTGCTGCCTATCAGTGAGATAGCTGAAGAACCATGCCACTGTATCAGGAGAGAAATTAAGGTCTGTGAGTTTGTTAAGCAGTAAAAGGTATGAGACAGTCTCAAAAGCCTTTGAAAGGTCAAGGAATAGGCAAGATATGAGTTTGGGATCATCTTTGTCTAGAGTACTAGTGTTGAGAAAGAATACAAGAGCTGTGGTGGTACTGTGCTTGGGACAGAAACCATGCTGAGTAGGGGTGAGCAGTTTTTCTTGTATGAGGTAATGCATTGCTTGTTTGTGTATACATTTCTTAAGGGTTTTTGAGAGAGGGGAGAGGATAGTGATAATAGCACTTAGTAACTAACTTTCAGAGCATTATACTTGGGTGCCTACGTTCAACAATGGCTCTATAGTTTGGTAAAGGTGTATTGCAATGGTACAAAGAATTGACTATCTTTCCTGTGACAGGAAAGTCCATATTCTGGAAAGCTGTGCATGATTCTTAATTCTATTGTAATTCCAACCTAGGCAGATATACAGCTTTATCCTCGTATAGTATGTGCCTCTGTATAACAGTGTAAATTGAGGGAAGGCAATCATAAATAGAAACGTTCTCTCTCTCCTGGGGAAATATAAAGGGTTTTAGTTTGGTGTAGCACCAGTACACTACAGATGTATTCTGGACATTTGTTACATTCTCTGCTCTGAAGAAAAGTCATATAACCAATCCAAATGGAAACTCAGAATAATATAACTTACCAGGCTGTAAAAGTGAAGTGACTGTGCATACAAATCTATCAGGGACCGTAATCCAGTCCCATGTTAATATTTCAAACACACACAGAACTACACGTGGACATTCTGTAATAAAGTACACAGGAGCTATAAATTAGAACAACTAGGTATTAATGTACTTTTGATAAGATGGATAGCTGCGTGGCTTGCAACTAGGAAATGGCAAGTAATACGGTAATTGGACAGGTGAAAGTCTAAGCTATAGTCATGGTGTCCCACAGAGATCTGTCCTAGGCCCAGACTTATTTAGATTGTATCTGTCAGATCTATCTTTTTCATCTGAAGTGTTTTACAGAATGTATGAAGATGACCTGAAATTGAGTAAACTGATAACATGCATTACAGATGGATTCACTTTGAAGGATCGAGATTTCAGAACATCAAATCTCTGAGCATGGGAGACCAGAGGATCGAAATGCTGAAATATCGAACCTACAAAAAAAAAAAAAAATACTAAAACGTTAAAACTTCTTTTTTGCTTGGGGGGCAAGCCCCCCTGAACCCCCCCTCATCCCCCGCTACTTAAATATACCAACTCCGAGATCACACTACATGAACAGAATGGTGAAGTTCCTGTTGCTCACCGTATGGCAATCTCCATTCACAAGGTTCGATATTTCAGCACTTCGATCCTCTGGTCTTCCACGATCAGAGGTTCAATGTTCTGAAATTTCGATCCATCAAAATGAAACTTTACATATAGGGTAAGTCTGCAAAAGAGCTTGACTAACTTGACCATTTGAGCACAGGAGAAAAATATGCTGATAAATACATCAAAAATGAAGGGTTTACTATCAAAAGGATGATCGGACTTTGTCCAAATTGGAAACACCGAACACTCTAGTTTGGCAATTGCAACTAACGAAAAAAAAACTTGAACTCACAACACCGAATGCACACTAGCATTCACTGTTGTGAATGCAACATTTTGAATGCAAATCACACTATAGTCTGCATCAGGAAATGTACCCTTTTCCTCACTGCAATGCAATCTCAGAGTTTGTATATGTAAGCAGCAGGGGGTGTTGAGGGTGCAGGGGGGCTTGCCACCTGCAAAAACGTTACTTTATCATAACCAGAAGTGTGGTATTTTCAGTAAAGTCGACATTCCTGAGATGTTGACTTTCCTGAAATACCTCATTTGGTCATGTTTCTGCTCATTCATTTGATTTCCAACATTTCTTTTGAGAAATATGAACACTCACACAATAAAGGTGTGAGATTTTGATAGTAAACCAAAATTATGTATATGGGATTTGGGAGACATAAAATGAAAGGTAAATATTTACTATTGCACACAGTGATTGAAACTGTAGATTTATTTAAGGACCTCGATATATGAGTAGATCCAGCTTTAAGTGTTTCTAATCATATCAACCAATTGATTAATGATAGTCTTAGAACCATACATTGTACAAAAAGATTTATGAAGTCTAGGAATTCAGAAATAAAATCATTTTTAGTTAGTTATATTAGACCCAGACTTGAGTATAGAATAATAATATGGAAACCTTATAAGAAAACAAGCATGAGTAAACTGGAAACAGTACAGCGTAAATATACCAAGTGCATCCATGGATGTGAAAATTTAAGTTATTATGAAAGACTAAAATATCTGAACTTGTACAGTGTCAAATGCAGATATTTAAGTGGAGACCATCCATATTCAGGTATATAGGGCATTTAGCGACAAATGTCTCTGGGAATGTTTGGGGATATCACAAATTAGTAGAGAATCATGAGACAATCTATGTAGAAGATTCTATAGGAATAAGAAGTGTACTAACTGGTTCTCTGAGACAGCAGCTGATGCATGGAATAGACTACCAAATTACATTAAAGCAAGGACCAGTTTAGATATTTTTAAGAACAGCCTGGATACTTATTATGGGAACAACTGTTTTGGTATATGGCTAGAAGAGCATTAATGCCCGTGCTTGAAATACGTGTATGTATGTATGTATTCTTCCCTTAAGTTCTCACATGCAGCTTGGCATTGAAGTTGGCTGGGTCATTTTGTAGTGGTCCATACTGGAATTTTGTAGTGCCATTTTTCTGGTGATTTTCTGGAGAAATTCATGTGTTCTATATTTGGTATAGTGCAAACTCAGTACCAGTATTCTGGGCCTTTATTGCATTCCTCCCCCTGAAAAAAGAAGTTATATACCACCCTTTACAGAAAATAAATATAAAGCATCTTCACAGTCACACATTCTAACAGTCATGCGGACATACTGGTAGCACCTGTTATTAAGATTATTTTTCTGAAACAGTCTGCTGTTTTTATTTGTAATTTATATCTAGATATTTATATTTGAATATTTAGATATCCATTTATAAACTCTGCTTAGGTTGGAATTTTAAGTACAAAGGTAGTGGAATGGCTGCAGTTTGAATTTTTGAGTGCTGTGTCATAGTTCCTAGAAATGTTTATTTTCTTATTTTATTTTTTGCTTGAACATTTCAGATTATGAAAATATCACTTTTAAAGCTATTTTTATTTTTTACATTGTCCTTTTTGTAAAGAGTATAAATGCTGCCACAGTATTGTCACTTAATTAATAAATATGAGGTAGTGTCTGTTAAAAGGGGAACATGTTATAAACCAATAACTGCTCTGTGCATCTAATTCAAAGGTAAATAATCTAATGGGAAGCCTTAGCTCCTTTCCTCTGTACCCTCTGTTGCAAGTTTGTTTAACTCCCATTCCTCACTATAGTTATCGTCCATAGAAATTATTTATGTACTCCAAGAATATCAGTTCACACGCACTCCAAATACTCCTTGTTTATTCTAGGGGCTGAGAAAAACCACGAAAAACTGGAACACAGCAACACTTTATTCCGGTACCTCGGCAGAATGCCTTCAAAGGAATAAGTTACAGTCACAGGTTTCATCTATTTATACTGTGCATAAAGTAATTAATCAATTAACATAATTTAATTATGAAAAATTGCCACAATTTGCATAGAAAATTAAAGAGACATTCCCAATAACAAAAAAAATATATAAATAACAATTTCATCTAAATACATATGTAAATACATATTTGAAATATCTGAATATTTATAAAATAGACAATACGTTACACCTTAGACTTTTAGACAATAAAGAACATTGAATTATTAGATTGTGAGGTTAACCTCCAAATTCATACCCCTGGGTTTCAAGGTGCCAAATTTCAAGATGAATTCACTCTCCAGCTTTAATAAATTTTGTAAATAATTTATACCATTCTTAAATTTTGGTTTGGCTAAGGCACAAAAAGTTAATGACATTTTACATATGCATTTATATATGTATTTAGATGTAATTGTTATTCACTTTTCTTGTTATTGGGAATGTCTCTTTAATTTTCTGTGTAATTTCTTGTAATTAAATTATGTTAATTGATTAATTACATTATGCACAGTATAAATAGATGAAACTTGTGACTGTAATTTATTCCTTTGAAGGCGTTCTGCTCAGTTTCTGGCTTTATGGTTTTTCCTGTTCTTGTTTGAATAGCTGGTTCGTCGGTTATGTCTACAGCATCGGATACTAATGGCATTTTATTTGCCAGCTTGGTTAAAGAAAGGGAGAACAAGCTGGCGTGCTTTGATCCATGGACTGTGGCCGGTAATAATTCTTTTGACAAAAGGTTTGAAGATCTTAAGAAATTAAGAATTAAGGAGACTTCTCTTTTTTATGACATTCGTTTACTGGAAAAGTACATTGAATTATCTGTTACACCAAGAGGTTTAAGGATTGATAAACTGCCCGCTTATAAATTTTCTGAAGATGAAAGTGAGTTCCTGGATGAATGGAAGGCAGCCTCACTACAGTGCACACTTGCCTGGCTTAAAATTTTGATAAAGCGTAATCGGAGGTCTCTTGGACTGATCCAATCGCAAATTATGGAAGGTGAGGCAGCTTTATTAAATGAGTTTTCCAATACTGTTTTCAGTTCAGCTATTAAGGATATTAACGTGGAAGTATCCAAAGCAGAGCGTGATGTGGTTGCCAGAAAAAAGAAGAAGCTTAACAGAGATGTTGGTGATTTCAGGAATAATTTGGTTTATTCCTGGCAAAGGAAACGTAAAAATGGTTTGGTCCGAAATAAAACTGCTGATGGAAGTTCACGTAGCAGCCGGGACTCCTTTGCTTCTTCGTCCGATACTGTTGGAAGCAAGAAAAGTGTTTCATTCAAAAGAGTGGACATTGTAGCTGATAATGGTGACACCATTGATACAGAAGAACAGGGCAGATGGAATTTTCGGCAAGGCTCAAAACGGAAGTCACGGCAGAAGGGCCGTAACCGGAGGTACTGATTATGTGAATCACACACAGTATCTGTGTCCTGTTTTCCAAAGTGACTGTGTGAATGTTTGTACAGATTTTGTTTCTACTAATGCTGTCTTTTCACATATTGTCAACTTAAGCGATTTTGTACCTAATTGTGATATGTTAGCTGTTTTAGATAAAGTCAGTAAGTTTGTTCCCACTAGAATACCTGCTATTTCAGATTTACTTTTGGATGTAAAGCGTTTCTGCAGAAAACTTTATTTAAAGTTGTTTTTTGATTCTAAAAAACCTTTGAATTTGTTGCATGTAGAAACCGATACACTTATGGAAAGGTCTGATGTCAGACCACGCACAAGTGTTGTTTCAACTGAGATTAATAGTGACAGTAATTTGTTATATGATTCTGTCAATGTGTCCATTTTGGATGATTCTTTGATGAATGTATCCATTTATGAATATGAATGTGAAGTTGATAACCATGCATTGAGCAATATAGATCATGATAGCAGTGTTGATTCTATTATAAATGATTCAGTACAGATGGAACGCTTTTTTACTGGCTATGGCAAACTTACAATTCCATCCTTGCCGATATACAGCTCATTTAATCCACCAAAAAATTGTTCCACTTTGAAAGCTTTTGAAAATGTTCTTTGTAAGAAAGTGGAACTTGAATATGCGTCGTTTTTAAAGCAATATATGGTATATAATCTTACTAAAGCTGAATGGTTGGCTTTAAAGAGTATGAAAAGCGTGCATAATAAATACATATTCTGTACGGCTGATAAAGGGGGCAACTGGGTCATCATGGAAAGAAGTCATTTTTTAAAAATGAACTATGACCTTTTGTGTGATGATTATACTTATGTGGAGCTTTCTCACAACCCGGTTAATGAGTATAATTCATTACTAATGGAGCTTTTGGAAAGGGGTGAAAGGTTGGGTTTCTTAAGTGATAAAGATGTTAGAAGATTATTCATCACCAATCCTAAGGACCCGACTTTCTATGCCCTGCCCAAAATTCATAAAAATTTGTTAGACCCCCCTGGTCGCCCAATAGTATCCTGTTGTGGTGGCTTTTTGGAACATATAGGTATACTGTTAGATAGTATACTCAAACAAGAACTAAAAAATGTTATTTCACACATCAGTAACACAAATCAATACTGTGAACTGGTTAAGGATTTCAAATGGGACAAAACTTTCTATTGGGCAACCGTTGACGTAAAGGCCCTTTATACTAGCATCAAAACCAGATTTGGTTTGGAAGCCATTAATAAAATTCTGGGGGAGGGACCACGCACCTCTTTCATCATTGTATTGTTGGAATTTGCACTTACTCACAATTATTTTCTTTTTGAAAAAAAGATTTTTTTTACAAAAGGAGGGAACGGCAATGTGGGCTAATTTTGCCCCTACTTATGCCATTCTCTTTATGTCTTATTTTGAAAATAGTTTTTTGTATACTTTAGATTTTTTTCACAAGAATGTTATTTTATATCGCAGATACATTGATGATTTGATTTTTGTTTGTAGGGGAAAAACTTCAGATTTTGATGTTTTTGTGGACCAACTTCATCAAAATAAATTTGGTCTTGAATTCACATTCACTGTGAACACACAAACAATCCAATTCTTGGATATTTTGTTGTATGTGGATGAAAAGGAAATTGTACAGTTTAGGCCCTTTAGAAAGAATACTGCTTCTAATAATTTCTTACATACCACCAGTGCACATCCTGCTCATTTAATTGGCACTTCCTTTTGGTGAATTCAAACGCATTAAAGAACACACTTCAGATAGTACAGAATGGAGGGCAGAATTTTTGGATATCAAAACTAGACTTCTAGCTAGAGGTTATTCTAGAAGCATCATAGAAGGAAGTCTGGATAGGTTGTTAGATTCCAATATATACAAAAACAAGCCTAACAAAGTGAAAAATCCAAACTTTAGTGAATTTATTTGTAATAAAAATGAAAATATATTTTTTGTTACAAAATGTTCTCCTTTTTCATCACATTTGAAGCATATTGTTGATTTTTTGTGGCCCATTATTTGTTATAATTAGGAAATAGGTCACTTATTCCCTGATCATGTGTCATTCTCTTATGGAAGGTATCCAAACCTGAAAGAAATTTTGAAATTTAAGTTTGGGAATGCTAATTTTTGCGGGAACAATGATTCGCCACAGGGCATGTCAAGTTGTGGCAAATGTAAAATTTGCCCCAAGGTTAGAAATCTGTCTGGTAGTTTGATTAATGGCGTTAAATATGTCTCCCATGACGAATTTAATTGTAAATCTTGTGGTGTGGTATATATACTTGGTTGTGGTTGTGAACCACCTAAATATTATATCGGTCAAACTAAACGCCAACTTAAAATATGTGTTTTAGAGCACATGGGCGATATACGTAATGTCAGATTGGATAGTCCCATTTCAGAACACTTTAATACAATTCACAGAGGGAATATGGGCTCATTAACTTTTTGTGCCTTAGCCAAACCAAAATTTAAGAATGGCATAAATTATTTACAAAATTTATTAAAGTTGGAGAGTGAATTCATCTTAAAATTCGGCACCCTGAAACCCAGGGGTATGAATTTGGAGGTTAACCTCACCATTTAATAATTTAATGTCCTTAATTGTTTAAAAAGTTTAAGGTGTAACGTATTGTCTATTTTATAAATATTTAGACATTTTACATATGCATTTATATATGTATTTAGATGAAATTGTTATTCACTTTTCTTGTTATTGGGAATGTCTCTTTAATTTTCTGTGTAAATTGTGGCAATTTCTTGTAATTAAATTATGTTAATTGATTAATTACCTTATGCACAGTATAAATAGATGAAACCTGTGACTGTAATTTATTCCTTTGAAGGCATTCTGCCGAGGTACCGGAATAAAGTGTTGCTGTGTTCCAGTTTTTCGTGGTTTTTCTCAGTTTCTGGCTTTATGTTTTTTCCTGTTATTCTAGGGGCTGCCTGAAACCAACCCCTCTAAGAACTTTCTTAAGCTATATTATACTTTCCACATAAATTGCCTTGTGACCAAATGTGTCTTCACTCTCCCACATTCTGTCAGTTTTCAGTTTCACCCCTTGCAAACAACATTCAGCCTAGCCTTTTCTCTCTCAGTGGTCCTTTCCTGTGCCATTCTACTCCAATCAGCTGCATCATCCAATCTCTCTTCAGCTTACATCGACCAGTCTTCTGCCAGCATTGAATAGCCTATTCCCATTGATAAATACCTACCCAACAATTTCACCACAATAGCAATTCCATGGTAGTTCTTTATAACATTGCCAGTAAGTGCTCTGTTTCAAGAACTGTTCATTTATTAAGCCTTACAGGTGTTCAGTACCATTTGTATACTGGTTTCATCTTTTAATAACATATCAGCTCAACCACTAGTAGCACCTGTCTTACTGTTTTAACTGTTCCTTCCAATTATTTCTTACCTACTTTCTCTGTCGGCCTTTTTTACACCTACTCTATCTACTTCCACCATTCCCGCTTCTCTGCTGTCTCACCTGGTGCCTTGTACATGATGCTTCAATCACCTTCTATTCTTTATACTCCACACACTGTGAAGATACTTGCCATAAGTTACCATATCTCACTCCTCTTCCTTTCCATGTACTTATCCCCTACCCTCTGAAATCTAGACCATCACAGCTAACTCCTTTACTTCAGACTGATACATTTAACACCTCCACTGGAAATAGTTGCCAGACTGCCCTACTTTTTCTTCCTCATCTTTTCCATCCACCTTCACTGAACTGCCCAACAGCAGGTAATACTCTGCATCATATTTAAATAACCCCTTTTCTTTCACACAGTCTCATGAACTCCCATCATCTCAGTAACCCTTCTTTGGCATTTAATCTTCCTATCATCATCTCTAAATATGCTACTGACACATACCTTCTAATATGAGTGAAGCCCCTTCTATATTTCTGCAATTAATCTGCCCTTTCTAGTTTTCTTTCCTTAGCATGCACACATTTCAATTATATATCCTACAGGTTCACTTTGCATCCCCCCATGCATCTAGGCAGAGGTGGCACACTCAATAGAATACATATTGCAGTTTCATCATTCCAACCATATATATCTTACTTACTGGAAAATAGCGCTTCTGCAACATTTATTGTGTTGTTGACCAACTTTCTCAGATCACACCTTTACATTCTCCTTTACAGTGTCATTGACATCTGTCTGTAGTTGGTCGCTCTTCTCTTTCTGCCTTTTTGGTAAACTTTCATCACCCTCTTATTCACCATCTTCAGCATATGATCCCACACTAAACATTTTTTTAAACACCCCACTTGTAGCTTCCAGTACCTCATTCTTAACAAGCTTATGAAATCTGCAAGAAGTCCATCCTCCCCATAGGCCGTCCTCTGTAGGTATTCTTTGGCCTTTTGCACTTACTTGCTTCTGTCTCCCTATCTAATTCCTTCCTTTTTATTTATTTATTTTGGGTAAATGGAATGGTCTACACAAAGGCCCTTTTTTGTTATGATCTTGTTCTAAAACAGAATGACAAGAAAGAAAGATAAAACAAAAAAGACATAAGTACAGTGATTTTAAAAATAATGTCACATTTACATTAAAGAAATACTAAAATATAGAACTACAATAAAAAGACTGCTTTCTAAATTGTTACGGCTTGAAGAAGAAGAGAATGCAGTTTAAGAAATATAAATGAGCAAGTGAATGCGTAGTTAAGCTACAAGAAAAAAAGACAGATTGAAATGCAAACAAAGCAGTAAAATCAGAGACAAAAACAGTTTTAACAGTCAGCATTTTGTGATTATAACATAAACAATGCAGTATAGTACACTGAAGGAATACAGTTCTATAAGGAATGCCTGTCACTGAGTAGGAAAGCAACAACTGAATTTGCAAATACCAAATCTTCAAAGGTACCCCGTGTCAAATGACACTGCATGTATAACTAGATTCAAATCCAGACAATCTCAACAACTGATTTAAAACTGTCCACAAACCAAATCTGAATGCCCACATCCAGTAGTAGCAACTGTCATACAAATGATACGTTCAGTCAAACTTCCATGATTTAGCCGGTAGATGATAATGAGGTATCCAAATAAATGTCAAGAACATTGATCTGGAAGCAGTATGTGCTTGAAACATTAATGAAGCAGCAGCTGATGTGATGACGAGCAGTAAATTAACCAGCATCATTAGTGCAGTGCAGTTTTTTGGAGATAAGTTAACCTGGTGATGGAAATGAAAACAAGCAATAATCCCAGTCAAATGACTTCAAGGGAAAATGAAGAGCTTCTGAACTTCACCTTCAGGGATAAATGACTCCCAAAAGATGCTGGTGCTATTGAGAGCAAGAATACATTAATGTAATGAAAGGAACTCATTCTTAATGATGTTTGACAGGTTGGTAAAAAATCAGGGAACATGAAGTTTTGATGTCAAAAGGCCAGCAAAGCCAGTCAGAAATAACTTGCAGTGAAAAAAAAAAAAACTCAAACACTTGGCACCAAGATGTTATTATAACTGAAGAAAGAAAATACTTTTATGGTAAGACAAAAGAAGGGGAAGATTTAGCATAAAGGTTATGGTTTTACCTACAAGGTACAGGGTTCAGTTTTGACTTCTGGTTGATGGCTAAGCTTGTAATAGTCCACAGACTGATAACCTACTATTTACATATGAACTTCAATAAAAAAAGGACAGACTTATCAGCAACTCACCACATATTATTGAACCAGAGAGCTTCCTTTCCACCTCTGTAAAACAACCCCATGCCCAGAACCATTTCTTCTTCCATCTTAGTGCTTCATCTAACCCCATCTCATGATGCAGGCCCTCATTAAAGGAAGCAAAAACCCGAGACACCTCCTAGCCATTAAACACCTCCTTGTTCATAATTTTCTGTAAGCTTCTCTGCTCACATTGATATTTCCACACTGAAAACAGCAGTTCTACATTAATGTGAGCCTACCAAAGATCCCTTTTCCTATTTTATTTCATACCCATTTTATCACCTCATTTGATATGTGGCATTTTCATACCCTCTAACTTAACTCACCTGTTTACTTCCACATCACTGGGCAAACCTTATACACTGTTCCCATGTGAGCAGTCTAGTTTCTTCTTTAATGCTTTATCTTCTTCCAATTCCATTGTCTTTGTCCCATTTTTCTCTTTGCGTTACCATTCCTTTCCGTCTTTGTTCCATCCCATTCTCTTCCTTCCCCTCACTATTCTTCTCATCATATCCCTCATCCATGCATTTATTCTTGCATTCTGAATACCCAGAGGCTGAGGTGCCATCTCCTTCCTTTCAGAGGTTTTGTTTTCCTGCTTCCTGTTCATCTTACATGCGCCAGATAATTCATGCACTGCTCCCCAGTCCCCATATCAGTATCACCCAGCAACAGTCCATTTGTTAGCATCTTATACATCTGTCTGCAGTCATCCTACAGAAATGTAAACTGTTATATATCTACATTTCAAGTCTTCCATATATCCCCAATGTCTGTCTCCTGTGTTCCCTTGCTTAACACTGCCCAGTAAACTGCTTCTTACCAATAAGTTTTCCAAGATTTGGTTACAACACAGCATTAAAGCCCCACCTTGAAAATATCCTGTTTCATCTTCCAAGCCCCTCAGAGCAAGAGAAGTGGTCCTGAAACACTCTCAGTTCATCCTTTCCTCATGCACGCTCTGTCCTCTTCATCCTCTTCCTTTCAGCCAACCTTTTATTATATTTGTGCAACGCATATAGATTATCATAGGAGGTTACTAGGCTATTGGCCTTGAGGCCCTTATAAGCCTAGCTTAGAGTTTAGCCCATGTTTACACAAATCAACACCTGATGCCCCTGTCCAGCAGGGACATGGGTGGAATCCCAGGGTATAGTTTCTGTTTCCCATCCAGTTATCCAGGTTGCACTTAAAAAGGGGTAAATAGGTACTCTGTTTGATGTGGAGAGGGAGTCTATTCTGTAGATGGAGGAGTCTCTGGGACACAAATCTGTCCCGCCAACAAGTCTTGTTAATGTCACAGACCAGGTTGAGGCCACAGGAACACACAGTTATGGTTATTGCTGGGGACAATGCCTGTATCTGAAGGTGAAGAGGAACAGGTAAGAGCACAAGTAACTCTAGCACTCTAAATATGATAACTATCCAGTCTGCCTCCAGGGAAGCTTCTGGCTAGGCAGTGAGTGAAAATAACTGCTTTGCACTGCCACAAGGCATACTTCTGAACTGTCCTGAATTTTTGCATAATGTCAAGACACTTGCCTCAGATTTTTGCTATGATCCTTACAAAATTTATGGTTTTGTAACAAATCTTTAAGGACTGCAGTCACTAAATAATGACAGACATTTGGGTATGACTAAATATCCTTCAGAAAAAGCATGCTGATGCAAGACTTGTTATTCTAGCAATTTTCTAAGTTTATGAGAGCAATATTTAAAATTTGTCCCTATTGTTTGAGCCTTTGCCCTGCATTATTTTAAGTTTTGTCCAGATTTCTCATGCCAAAAGGTTGAGAGGTTTACTGGTAAGTAACAAAACACAACTGCCCAATTTATACTTCATGATTTTAACTACTGGAAAATGGCTATTGAGGAAGTGAATGCCAATAAAAATTATCTGGATGATCCTGTCTCTGTAGCATACAGGGATGAAGTCTTGACTAAGACTTAAGACAGCCAAATGTCAACTAGCAGCATAGTAACTGAAGGAGCAGGGTGGGGGAAGGACAGAAAATATCTTGGGCAAACACTAGGCAAACGTGATGGATTTTTATACTTAGCTTGTTAACAGCTGTGGAGCCTACCTAACAGGGTATAATGTTAGCCACAGGTTACCTTAGTAGTAGGTAAAAAGTATGTTGGCTTTGAAGTCTTATGATTGTGACAATACAACCCGAGAACATTTAGGCTGGCTTCTTTATCTGGTGCAGCTGTTTTAAAATGTTTTAATCTGTATTATCCTAACACGTGTTTATAACAAGATCAAAGATGCATTACACTTCAAGACTTTTCTACCCAATACTAAAAGCACACAGTGGAATGATTCCTTCAAGAATGTGACAAAGGGATACTTTTTGGCATCCAGTTAGTCCAACTACATATCAAATACTGCAAGTTTGCCTGTGAAGCCTGCACATTAGACAGAATTCAGAGAGTTTTTTACCGTCTATGAGTTGAGAAATGGGCAGGACATTTAAGATGACAGTAGCAAGTAACTTCTACAATCATTTATCCAAACTGTTAGCTGAAAATGCAGAACCCAGTTTGTTGACACCATGACCGAACAGAAGAAAACTCATAAGGCTGGCCTGGAAAGAATGCTTGTACGCCCTGCTCACTTCAACTCAGTGAGGCCAGCAAGGGAGGGATTTGCATTCAAGAACCCCACCCTCACCTTCCACCTTGGCTCTACACTCTGCATTCCTCACTCTTCTCCTTCTCGGAGTCACCTACCCCTTCCACTAAGCTCTGCTCACCCTAACACTGGCTATCCTCTCTTATGATCACTAAGAACAGAAAAACCATGGAAGACTGAACAATTAGAAAGTCGAATGAACAGATATTAACATAATAAGGCAGAAAGATGCTGACCATATGACCATGTTTACTTAAATTAGCATTACTACAAGTATGATCAGAATATGAATATCTATATATATATATATATATATATATATATATATATATATATATAGTAACATTTTCCCAGACCATATAAACCCAAAAAGTACTAACACATTTAATCTAGTCAGTATCAATGGTGCAACAGATATCACACTTGCCTTTAGCATTAGAAGACCAGAAGTGAATTGGTGGTGCTGCGGTAGCATTGTCGCCTCACACTAAGACATTGTCCTGTTCGATTCTCAGCTAGAGCGTCTTCTGTGTGGAGACATGCGTGAATGGGCGTACCTTCGTTAAAGGTGTCAGAGCTGGCAACCCGGTACGTAAAAATCTACTGCCAATCATTAGCGGACCGGAGTTCCACTGTGGCGACCCCTAACCGGGAAAAGCCAAAAGACACAACAACATACTAGATTGTTGACACTTCAAGTTCAGCATTGGAGATAGTACATACCCGAGTGTGTTGTCCCTCAGATGAGTCATTAAACTGAGGTCCCATCTCCTTGAGTTGGTGATAGCTCAGGTGGATGTAAAAGATCCCACAGCACCTATCAAAAAGAGTAGGGAAAGTTCTCTCATACCCTGGCTGTATTTCCCATAGTAGTAGGAAAAACACCACTTGTATCCCCTGAAAGAGACCACTAGCCTAATGCAATTAACCCAGTCAACAAAGGTTGAATAAAATAAAATAAGATAAAAAACTCTTTGGTAATACATTTGTAACTACCCAGCCTATACTGTACAACTCTCAGGCTATTTTGTACTTCTTTACTCAAACGTGCACTTCATGAATATAAAATATAAAATACTGAGTAGCTCTACCTGAGCATATTTCAAAAGAAGTAACATTTTCTGCCTTACTGCAGTGAGTCTATATCATATGAGCGAATTGCACAAATTGCGAACACTCATAATATCGAATGTACCGAACCTCAAAGTGCTTTTTCTGAGATTGCGGTACAGTGAAGAATGGGATATTTGACCTTTCCTCACTGTAGTGCAATCTCGGAGTTGGAATATATATTTAGTGGGGGTGTGGGGGGACAGCCCCCCATGATAGGAATTTTGAGGTCCGGTACATTTGATATTATGAGCATTTGCAATTTGTACAATTCGCTCATATGATATAGACCCAATGCAGCTACTACGTAAACATAGTTGTTTGGTCTGACTAGTTTAAGAGGTGTATCTTCCACCTTTCTGAGTACTTATTCCACATTACAGAAAACATAAAAATGTATTTATGAAAGATCTGTTCATATTTAAAAACTGTCATGTCTGCAACAGTAAGGCAGAATAACAAAATATCATGCCTAATTGCATTTAGATGGAAATTAAAAGTCATGATGTAAGTGAACAATTCTTCTTCTTCTTTCGGCTTTTTCCCGGTTGGGGGTCGCCACAGCAGATCACCTGTCCGCTCATGATTGGCATTGGAGTTTTACAGTGTCGAGTTGCCAGCCCAGTGCCCAACCTTGCACAGAAGGCACACACACACACGCACTCACACCTAGGGCCAATTTAGAGTGTCCAATCCACCTGCAGCATGTCTTTGGGATGTGGGAGGAAACAGGAGCACCTGGAGGAAACCCACATGACCACAGGGAGGACATGCAGACTCCCCACAGATGGCACCCCAGCTGAGGATCGAACCAGAGAACCTCTTGCTGTGAGGCGACAATGCTAACCACTGCACCACCATGGCCGCCCTGATGTAAGTGAACAATCAAAGACTAAATTCAAAGATTTCTTCAATGTATTACCATCACAAGTTTGTTCGACACTGCAAAGCAACATCACTGACTGATGCTGACAGTGGTACATTCTATGTCACCAGTGTTCCATTGGTCGGACTGGGCAGTAGCCTGTAGACACCAACATATACGTTGAGTTTTGTGAGTGCAATATCTTGATAGGGAGCATATAGCAGTGGCAGTACTCATTTACTTTGTGGGCATTACCACTGTTTGTTCCTTGTTATAGTTGGTTGATTCTCTCATCCACTTTTTCTACTGAATGTTAGTTACAATGTTCGGGTGTTGCTGTCATCACACCAGGATGGCATGGTTGCTATGGCACATGGTCTGATTCAGAGAATGATCCCATGGGTGCCTTGTTGAGGACTACTTTACTGTAGCTGCCAGTACCCTCAATGTTAAAATTAGAAAAATACTGCCCTACATACTGAAATGCTGGTGGCTATGTAAATGTGCCAACAGATGTCCACAGTGCTATTTTGCAGATTTGGCAGACCACTTGGCAGTCCCAGATAGCAATAGTAAATATAGGTTAGCACCTGCAACACGGGCAGTCATCAGATCACTGTAGTGCTGTATTGTAGCAGAAGGATGGAAATTATTACCTTAATGTCACTCCTTTATTCTCTTTCTGTGTATTTTGTGTCACTGTTTTCTGTGAATCCACAGCACACCTCCCAAACTATTTGCCAAATTCCTTTCTTCTGCCCAGTTACTTTGATTTATATATTTGTTGTTTCTTGATAAAATACAAAATGTAATTAAACCAACTAAAAAACATTTCCCATCCAAGTCTGTGTATTCTCTGCTCCTGTTCTCATCTTCAGTTTCTGTACCTTCTGTTTGCTTTGCATTTTCACCATCTATCCCACAATGTTTCATCTTTTCATTTCATCCCACACTCATACTTCTCAACTTCTTACTGCAGGAAATCTTGACAAAGCCTAAAATAACATGGACAAAGGCCCAAAAACAGGAATAGATTTTAAATATTGTTTGTATAAACTGAGAACGTTGGTAGAATAACAAAATTGGCAGACTTCCAATTTTCAGTCCCATCAGCTTTGTATGACAATGATGAAGTACAGTTTTCAAATTAACTGTGAGCATTACAGCTACTAAACTTCAAACCTGATAAATATAACCATACTAACATTAGTGTAGTCTTTTCAATTGCTCTGCACTTTGAACATGCACAGCTCTCATCATTTTTTTTTCTATGCCAACATATCACATTAAAGCCATTTTACATGCTTGCCTTTGAAACAAGCACATTCTTCCATTGTGACATTTATCCTATGTTTTTTGTGTTTGATAGTGTTTGCTGCTCAGGCTTGCATGCCTTGATCAGTTTTTCCTCCATGACTTCTATTTACAGTGCTCTGTGTCTGCATTTTGAATAATACTGTTTTGGAGACATCCCTTCTTGATATGTACTATTCCATATTTATTTTTGCTGTGACATTATGTTGTTCTATGTTATATGCCTTTTCCCATGTACCTTTCTTATTAGTTATAATGTGGTATCTTCCTTGGTGTATTGCTTGGTGGCTGTGTGACAGTTTATGGCATGCTGTTTTCACTTTGCACTGCAAAGATAAATGGTGTTTACACTGTACTAATCTCTGTTGCAGCTCCATAAAACCTATTCTCTGTTCTTTGAGGTCTTAATGCAAATGAAAAATTATGGGCCGGATTCAACAACACCTACGCTAAGTGCATGCAATCTGTATTCAAGAACATCCCTACCACGTTTTTTGTGCTTTCTAGTTACTCAGGAAAGATTATACTAACTGTACATGTAGTCTACACTTTGTGGTGACGTTTATGAATCCCCCTCAGTATTTAAAGCTGCAAGAAAATCAGTAGGAAAACTAAAAATTAGGAGGAAGAAGGTGTGCGTTATGTCTGTGTTGTCTGTTCACTCAGAACAGTGTACACTTAGTGTAGGCTTTATTGAATCCCAGGGTATGAATTAATAAAACTGCTGAACAGTCCTGTAAGTATTGTTTTCACAGGAAAATCAAATCGTAAAACATGCCTGCTGTTATTAAATGTAAGAAAATGATTGAAGTCAAGTGATTTCTGATCAATATACATGCTTACATGCTTAAAATATGGCATGCAGATCCATGTTTAAATACAGGAATGCTTCAGATTCATCAAATCACAAGCCTGTATTACATTTGTTCCCTTAATACTTTCTCACTTTTATTTTCAAATAATCATTAAAGCCATTTATATGACTTCAGCTTTAGAGGGTAAGCTCTTGCTTTAATTTTCAATTAAGATAATTATACAAGAAAAGCATCAAGTGAAATGATTCATTCAGGCCTTTACCTTTGGGCCTTTAATGTTCACAGTCCTAACTGCAAATAAGGCTCTCATTTTATTCATAAAAGTCCTTTGTTTCATTATTGGCTTGTTACACTAGGCTGGTACTTGCCCTATTGCTGTTCATGTTTTATGGGAGCTGCCTGTATTTCCATCCTGAATGACTTTGATAGGTGTACTTATACACCATTTAAAAAGGAGCTTGTCCTACCAACATACGTTACTTCACACTGACAACTGGCCACATATGTGAGTATATTCTTTAACATCCTGTCCCTGGCCTATTTAAAGTGGTTATGTACTTTATCATTTTCAGAATTCTATAACTTGAGGTAAAATGAAAAACATAAGCCAAAGAGAAGTAAGATGTCTGTTACCAAAAGAGTCTCATTTCAGTTGACCAACTCACCACACTCAGTATTCTCCTTTCCAAACGTTACATTTCTTAATATAGTCTTGAAAGATATAGCAATCAAGACATTCCTTTTAGTGCCTATGCTTATGGACTGTTACAGAGCTTTGGAATAAAGATTTGTATAACTTTGTAAAACTATAACCATTAGTTACTGTTTCCGAATCCTCATAAGAATTCTCTTTGATATATATCTTGCTTTCTTACATTCCCCTGTTGATTGCTTGCCTTCATAGGTCCATAAGTAAGTACTAGGCAAGCTATCCTTGAGGGCATTTTAAGTCTAGCTGATTACACTTTTTGTGTTTGAGTTAACCTATCCCATTTGGTTAGAGACTGGTCTTAACCATCCCATGGTTGATAATTATGTATTATCCCAATGAGAATAACTGGGATTATACCATAGATAATTTGAGGGGACACATGCATGGGATAAACCATTTAAGAGCTGCCTATATCCATTAGTAGTACAGAGGGCAGTCCTGGGGTACATTTCCTGCTTCTTATCCATAGATATAAATTGCACATGAATATGGACAAGGATGAAATTGTTTTATGTGGATGGGGAGTCTGTTCCACAGCAGTGGTATCGTCTGAGAGGTATACCTGTCTCTCCAAAACATTCTGTTGTTGTTGCAGAACAGGTTTACATTCCTAGACTGAGTATTTATGATACCATTTGACTGGCTGATGTGCAGTAAATTCAGAGGATGCCTTGTATGCCAGAGACAGGTCACATCTTAGCAGTATATAGGATACCAAGTATAGTGAAGGGGCTTTGTGTCAGTGCATGTAAGACATATTTTTTTACATCTTGTATTCTTTTAGTAAGGTATCTCTATGGGTGTTCCACTTGTTGCTTATGTTTGGACAGATTCATGTCAGTGGAAACATTATATTCAATGACTGGCTTAATGAGGGCTGAGTAAAAGTGGGCAAAGACATCCCTATGTATACACATAATCTCCTTATTTACAAACTGTGCAATATAGAAGGACTTTCTTGCAGCATTGGACAGATGTTGGTCAAACGTTAGGTCACTGTCTACATAGTTTTGTTTAATTTATTTATAATTTATTTATAATTTATTTATTTTCCGGGGCAGAGCACTGATCTTCATAGACTTTTTTCAGACTTAGCCCGGGAGCAGTGTCTGGTTAAGGAACTTGCTCATAGTCACACAATTAGGCAATGGAAGCTGTGGAAATCAATCAGCTTGTTAACAGCTCCTTATAAGTCAACTGCCAGGACAAAGGAATATTTACCAGATCCCAAACAACTACATCTCATGGGCGTATTGTTAATGCTGAAGTTCTGTGGGTATAGATGACTTACCAAAGGATACAATAATGCATTTATTGGCACCAGTTATTTATTTGGGAATGGCAAAATAATTTGGGGATTAAATGACTGCCCCTAGTTTCCTGTCATCTGCACCCTTAAGTCAGCCAGAGCCCTTTGGTATTTGCTTTTACTTCAGAAAAGTAGATGCAAACCAGAGTGGTCCTAGCACAGAACTCTGGGGGGACTGCACTGGTCACAGGTCTCTTTGTGCAAATAACTTCCCAAATTTTGATTTCCTACATTCTATCTGTGAACCACTTGGCAATCCAATGGGTGACATAGGGGTTTATCCCCAGTTTATTTAGCTTTTCTACTATGCCTGAGTGGGAATTGTGTCAAACGCTTTGACCAAGTTGAGGTATGCTGTATGCAACATTTTGCCTTCATCTATTACATTGGTGACCTTTTCAAAAAAATTCCACTGGTTGAGTAAACATGACCTGCCCTTGATGAATCCAATCTAAGACAGGTCCAGTGTTTGGAGGTTTCCTATTCCTGACTGAATAGTTCAACGATAAGTCTTTTCCATGGTTTTGCATATGAGGATGGTCAGACTTATAGGTCTGCAATTACCTGGGTCTGTGGAAGGTCCTCCATTATGCAGGGAAGTGACTGTAGCAGCTCTCCATTCACTTTGTACAAAACCTGTATTGAGGCTGAGATTGAACAGTGTTGTTAGGATTGTGGCTAAATCTTGCTTCATGTTATTTAAGATGCATTCAGTATTTTAGCTTTTGACAGCATGAGACAAACCAGTTTCAGGTGTATCTTGAGGGACAGAAGGGATCCAGGGGTAAAGCTAGAGCTAAATTTCTTGGCCAGTAGATTTGCTAAATCTTCAGCCTCAGTTTGTGTAACATCGTTCAGAGTCAGCACATTACACTGCTGCATTGTACTTTTGAGATTACGAACATAACTTTATTTTGGTCAAAATTTGTTTCCTTTTACTATAAATCCTGTTGATATTTTGGTTCCACCATGTGGGTCTCTTTCCGGGGTTTGTCCTGCACTTGTTCTTACAGGGTACAGCTGCATTTATGCAGTTGTTTACATGCAGGTATAGTGTGGTGTATGTTACTGTTTCCCTCTCATGTCTCTGCAGAGCTCTCTATACTTTTTATACAAATCTTGCCATCAACAATTATTTTTGGAAAGATCTTTTTTCAAAGATGACTACTATTACAGTAATATAAGTGACAGAATATGAAATGCTGAAATCTTATGCTTTCAAAACCTTTCAGTTTTTAGACTACACTCAGTCTGAAAAGTAGGAATAGCCCACCATAGACATTGCCATTACTTTTACTCACTAACTAAAGTATTTCATTGGAATGCACAAGAATTTTGTATTTCTGCACTTTATGGTAGCCATTGCCTAGCAAACATTTAGTAGTCAGTTGGAAAACAGCATTGCTAGCAAGCCAGACCAGAAAGTAAAAAAAAAAATGAATTAAAATAAATGTAACTTAAGCACACAACTAAAATATATCTCTAAAACACTCTAACACTACCTTTACTACACCTACTATAGCATGACAAAAATTACCAAAAAGGATTTAAAAAGAGCTAAAAACTACACCTGAAACCACCAATTAGACAACCCACCCCTTAAAACCATAGATAACTTTTGTAAAACTCTATGTAGTACCAACGTCCAATAAAAATAAGTATGAGCAGCAATCTGTGCTAAAAATAAACAGAGGAAAAGGATAAATGGAACATGTCAGGTTTTCTGTGCTAAATTAAATTCTTTCTACTTTTGAATTATTTAATTTATTTCCTGACCTGAGGCTTCAGCACTCCTTGCAAAGCTTGTTTCTTAAACATACAGTGTGTGATATTTTATTTATCATATCTCAACCCTCCTCATATTCCACTGCATACTCAGATCTAGTATTATAGGACTTTTAGCATTTTGTTTATCAATAGATGTGAAAGATGTACCCATTTTTGTTACAGAGCATTAAATTGCATGCCTTCTTTTCCTGAATTGATTAAGAAGGAAATATATTTTAAGATAGCAGTACTGCACATGCTGAGGGTATGTGCCTATGCATACACATACTCAGCTGGGGCACACCTTACTCTGCATTCAAGCAGCAGTGATGCATAATGAAAACACTCTATAGAGTGTGGCCTTTATTTACTATTGTTTTGCAAGTATACAGTAGATGTCAGATACAGCTGCCCTCTTTTATAATGGCATTTGAAATAAAGAAAATAATTCTCTGTTGCCATTTACTCCAGTTATATAAGGAGAATAATGACTTTGGAAATTCATAGTCCCATAGTCTTAACTTTCCCATTTGTAATGATGACTGCTCTGCATGCCAGTGCACCATAACTGGAATCAACAAATCAGCAGAAATATAGCTGCATTTTTAATATTTATTATATACTTCCTACTTCCTACCATGATCAGCAGCTCCAAGGAGCTGAACTGTCATTGTTTAATAAAAATGCTGTTGGTTAGCATGCTTTGTACACTGATACCTACCCAGCTCGGCACTTTTGTAGACCAAAGAAAACTGTCCTTGAAACTACAAAGATACTGACTCAGTCCTACATGAATCTATTAAACAGTACTTCATGGGGGCATGTGACTGCTTATTCTGACACCCTAACAGCTGCATGTGAAAGGAATGACGCAAGTGACCCTAAGCCAGCACATCTGTAACTTTGGTGTGAATGGTCAGGTAAACTGAAAAACTTAGAAAGGTCTTTAAGTATTGTCCCAGCATAGCGATGCTTTCCAAGAGTAGTCAGGATTTAAAGGACTACATGCTAAGACCCATGATAATGCTATGGGAAGACATGTCGATATGAATGAGGGAATAAACGAGAAGTGTTGTCCAGAAAATGACTACTGAGTTAAAATCATATGCTAATTGTTTTTTAGAAAGCAGAGAAAGAAAACATAGTGTGTGACAGCTTCTGGGGTCATAGGTAGAGCAGTTGATCAGGAAAGGCATATATTGACATGGGATCATAAGATCAAAGGAACTACAAAGCAAGTAACTCTGAAAACCATGTACACTTTGCCAAATTCCACTTTCAGGATGTACCTTCACTTTCAGGAGGGAAAGAATCTCAGTCTGGGGATGACTGCGTAGGTACCAATACCGTCATCAAGGTTAGTCTTGAAGGAGATGGGGATGTCATTCTGCTTAACATGCAGAGACTGTTTGTTCCAGATGTGGGGATTTATCCCTGTATTGTGCTTTATTTATACATTAAAATAAAACAAAATCCACTGCTTAGCAAGCAAACGCTGTAGTTCCGTGAGGTAGATATAATGTAAGTCACAAAGGAGGCGGAGTAAATGGGTGAATAGACAATGAGACTGCTTGCAGTCATCTGTAAATTTGGCTAACCATAGGTATCGATGTCAGGAAAATATGTACTCTTTAGAAAGGGTCCAAGTACTGAGGCCTATACCGGCCACATTAATTGTATGTATTTGATCCTTCAGCTAGTTTGTAATACATCGTACCACATAAGGGCCTGAATTTAGTTCTTTTAGCTTCTTTACACTGCCAGCATAAGGTTCAGTCTAAGGCCTTGGCTAGATCCAGATATGTTGTGTGATGAGAGTAGCCATTGTCCATAGCCTCTGTAAGCATCTCAAGGAAGTTTACCAATTTAAGTATACATAATATGCCCTTGACGAATCCAAACTTTGTATGAGATTTTAATATCGTAGTTTAAGATGTCAGATGTGATACATTCTATGGACTTGCAAATTAAGCTTGTAGGATGATGGGCCTGTTTTTTCCAGGGTCTCTGGTAGGACATTCTTTGAGCAGGGGCATGACTACAACTGATTTTCAAGCCTTGGGGACATACCCAATGGCTAAGCTTAACCTAAACAAGTGTGAGAGGGGTTCAACAAGGGCATATCTGGCACTGTTAATTAGGCATCCAGTAAATTGTCTGAGCCCATGAAAGTCATGAATTTAGTTTTAGAAAGTACAGCCTGGACATGGTCTTGTCCTCCACATCACTGTTTTTTTTTGTTTTTTTTGGCAAGTCTCCCTCCTTCTTCTTGGCTCAACCCGCTTCGTTCACCCTACTGGCTCATTCCACTCCCCTACCCTGCCCCCAATTCCCACACACCCCACTACCTCTACACTTATAGCCATACTACCACTCCCACTTTTACATAGTCCAGTCACCCGCTCCCACCCTTATCCACATCATAAGCATCCACTCCTTCCCTCTCTACTACCTCCCACCCCCCTTATCATTTATCTGTACTTGGATAAGTCCATTCAACAATCCACCCAACTTCATATTCTTCCTCAGCTGAAACACTAAATAACCATTATGCTCAATAAGCCTGCCTCCTTCGTAACCCTTGCACTTATCCTTGTTACCCTATCCTGCCTTAACTTTCTCACAAGTCTACCTAATAAACATCACACTCCCTCTTTTCATACTACCTGTCCTTACACTAAATGACACAAACATCCTGCAACCTTCATATCTCTCTACCTATACTCCTTCAATAACTGTCTCCTTTTTCCTTATAAACTTATTCCTGCCTATAGATATTCTACTCCAATGCCAATTAACATTATTCCTACAGACTACCTGACCCACAAACCAGAACTAATCACTCAATATACCTTTATTCCCACATCCGACAACTCATTACCATCCTTCCCTCCAGTGACATTCATCCTAACCCTGGTCCCTCTTCACCTCCCAAGTCTTCTTCTACCCTACCTACTCCCTCCTCAACCAAAAAAAAATCTTTTCTTTTCACTAAATTGAATGCTCAAAGCTTATGCAACAAAATCCCTAGCTTCCATGTCTGGCTCCATCATAATCAGCCTGATATTCTGTCCATTTCAGAAACTTGCCTGAAACTCCATATGAAAGACTTCAAAATAATCTCCCCAACTACTATATCATTAGAAAACACAGAACCCATAAGAAAGGGGGTGGAATCACTCCCCTCTATTCCTCCTCCTCCCTTTCAATTACTCCTTACACAAAACCTATCCCCCAAGTTTCCAATGCAAAACTAACGCTGGCCCTACTTCAATTGAATAGACACAGATATATCTGCCTAGATGCTCTCTATATTCCCCCTGGAAACAATGTCCCTATTCTTGAGGATATCCTCACCTGATTCTCCTCTAATATTACCAATGAGACCATAATCCTTGGTGATGTTAATATAAATTGGACCACCATTCAGCCTCCTACAAACTCCATAAACATAAACCTATATAACCTCTCACAGCTAATCAACTCTACTACAAGGCCCTCCAGGGATTACACCTGTGGTAGCACCCTTGACTGGATTCTGGTCTCCCACCCCCATTATATTTCAGATAGTGGCACCCTTCCTGACTCTCTCTGCGATCACCTTCCCTGTTTTGCTCATCACCTCCCCTCCCCTTTACAACTATCCCACACTTATATTTCTACATGCTCCCTAAAAAGCTTCAACCCTGATAGCTTCTCCAACTCTTTGAAATACACAAACTGGACCCCCTTAAAAACCTTCTTCCTGGATAATGCTGTTTCCTACTTCAATACAACATTCTTAAACCTACTGAATACTTTTGCTCCCCCCATAACAATAAGAATTAAAAGCAACACTGTTCCCTGGTTTACCATCATGCATCTCCGAAACAAAACCTGGAAACACTACCAGAAAGATAAAACTCCCAACTACCTGAACGAATACGAACTACTTTGTAACAAAGTTAAAAAACTTATCGTGTCCGATCACAAATCTTATTTCTCCTTACTTCAAAGCAATCATAAAACAAACCCTTGAAAATTCTGGAATGGTATCACCTCCCTCCTTAATCCTGGTAAAAAATCAAATCCTTGCCCTGACCCAAATGCCACTGACCTGGCCTTAGCCACCCATTTCAACTCCTTCTTCATTGATTTCATAGCCAAATTAGCATCATCCTTCTCCAATAACACTACATCCTCTTCTCCACCTTCTCCTATTTCTTCTTCCCCAAACACTACCTCCTTCCACCCCTTACCCTTCTCTATCAAACCCATCCCTACATATATCATTAAAAAAACTCCATTAGAAACTGAAACCATGCTCTATCGCCCCCGACAACATCACTTCCTACTTCCTAAAACTAGCCGCTGACGCTATTGCTTTCCCCATCTCCATTCTAATAAATTGGTCAGTTCAAGATGACTATGTGCCCCAACTCTGGAAGAAGGCCTTTATCATCCCCCTTCACAAAGGGGACAACAACAATAATATTTCCAAATTTCAACCTATCGCCATCCTATCTCAAAGGTTCTCAAAAAATGTATTCACCTACAACTTTTACCCTACCTCATGGATAACCAGCTGCTTACTCCCACACAACACAGATTCAGACCAGGCCATAGTACTACCACTGCTCTCCTCTCCTTCCTCGAATCCATCAGTAAAGCTCATGATTCTGGCTGCCTCATGTTTACCTTCCTTCTGGACCTATCAAAGGCCTTCGATACTATCTCTCACAACCTCCTTCTGTCAAAACTCTCTAAACTTAATCTATCCATCTCTTAAATCAACTGGTTCATGAGTTGCCTTTCCAACAGGCAGCAAGCAGTCAAATGGAATAAAAGCCACCTCCCCCTTCCTTAATACTCCTACAGGTGAACCACAAGATTCCATATTAGGTCCACTACTGTTTAATATCTTCATAAATGACTTCCACCAGACCATTCCTAATGCTAAACTTATTCATTGCGCAGATGACTCTACAATTATCTGCTCGGCCACCTCTATCTCTACACTTGTTAAAATAACCCAAGACACCTTCTCTTCCACTGAACAATAGATGCTAGATAACCACTCAACGTATCAAAAACGAAACTCATTATATTTACCCCTTCTAAAAACTCTACCATAGACAAAAACTCATTCTCCATTACTAGTCAGAACAATATATCTCTCAAGGTAGTATCCCAGGCCAAACTTCTAGGTGTCCTCATTGACGAGCAGTTTAAGTTCAATACTCTCCTACAAATGAATATAAAAAAAAAAAAAAACACCAGAAGCTTGGTATGCTTTACCACCACATCCGTTTCCTCACCCTCTCTACTAAGTTTGTTCTCCCTATCACATATCTCATACACTCTCTCTTATACATTGCCCCACTTTTTACCAACCTACATTCTTCTCTCAAGACAAAACTCTCTTCCTGTTAGAACAAAATTTCCAAATTTGCTACAGGCTATAAATCCTTCACCCACCACTGCAACACCCTTCACAAACTAAATTGGCTAGAGCTGCCCAATTATCTTACCTACATTTAACTCACCCATGCCCACAAACCTATCTTTAGTCCTTCTCTCTGTCCCTCCCTTGCCTCCTCTTTCAAAATGCATCTACATGATTGAATTGTAAGATACAATAACCAGAACCTGATTGAACTGCATAAGCCTGTCCATCCACCAGGCAAACTTCTACTATCCTATTCTCTAGCACTCCTTTGGAACTCCCTGCTACCTCTAATCCATACCACCCATAACCACTCTACCTTTAAGATCTTGCTTCACTCCCATATCACCTCCCTCTGGCAATGTTCCTGCTCTCACCCCACATAATTCTCCCTCAGTCTTAGACCCAGTTTTCTCACCCTCCTCTTCTTACACTTCACCCTATGCTACAATCCTCTTAGTCCACCCTCTCTCCTCCACCTTACTTTTCACTTCTTGCCCTACTTCCTCTTACTATTCCCTCCTTACTTACTTCTATACTAAACCCCTCCTGTCCCACATACCCTACCTTAACTCTCTTTGGATACCTATGTGAAGCCTCTTTGCCTCTTCTGTTATATTTCCATTCCATGAACAAACAAAATTGTAAATACTCACTAAGGTTCTTCTGAGCTTTTCTTTTTTTAATTTTTTAAACTTTGTCTCTTCACCTGCATTCTGTATTACTAAATTGTTAAAGATTTTATTATATTGACTGGATTATATTGTAGAATATCTTTAAGGAGCTTTTCTCCCCAGGACTCCATTGAAAATAGGTTCCACTCAGCCCAATGGACTATCCTGGTAAACAAACTGCAAATAAATAAATAAAATGTTCAATGATTTTATAGGGTTAGTGTGAGTTAAATTACATCTAAATCTGTCTGCAAGTACGTAAACTTTGTTGTTAGGGTCAGAATGAGTATTATCATTTTGGAAAAGCTCACCACATTTCAATGTGTTATTTCTCAGTTTTTTTCCCAAAGTCATAAAAGCAGGATTTGCAGTTTGCTAGTCTTTGGCTTCTGATATTAGTTTATGTCTTTAATAAGAGTGGGTTTATTATGGGACTTTATTTTTTTTTTTTGTTATAGAGCTTATTTATTATAGTGGTGAGCCAACACGGTTATTTATTTTCAAATTTCCCATTATATTTGTTTCTAATGGGAATTGCTAGGTCTGTCCACTTTTTATGTCAGTAAAGTTCAGATGAAAAAGAAGTATGTGAAGCTTCATGAAGAGTGGTAACACTAAGTAAACTTAGTTCATCACAGAATTTAAATACATTTGTATGTTTAAATTCCTTGAGTTCAGAATTGTTTATGGCGGGTTAGTAGCTTCAAAGGAGATGGTTACTAATTTGTGGTCTGTCTTGACCAGAGATGGAAATGCTAAAGGCTTTTTACCCTTGGAGGTAATGTTTTTGACAACCAAGTCCAGAATATTTCAGTCTCTAGTGGGCTGGTTAACAATTAGTTTTGTGGAGTTTTCATTTACTAGGTTTAGGAATCTTTCTGTGTACCAAACTTTGAGGTGTAGATACAGACGTTAATTGAAGAATAATTAAAATCACTAAGTATAAAGGAATTTTTGATATCTGTAGTTCGCTAAGTACATTTAGGTATCTATCATGATCTGATGGAGATATGGGCAGTGTCCTATGGCTGTCTATAAATTGATAGTTATTCTTATTAAGGCAATGTTGGAGTGCAGTAAGCTCAAGGTTAAGGTCACGGAAGAATTGCCTAGAGATGATGTTATCTCTGAAATATATGGAGATGCCTTTGCAGAGTCCCTCAGCTCTGAAGACATGGTAAGTGTTAAAACTGGGCATCCTTGCACTGAAACCAAGTCTCATTTACAACACAGACATAGATACATTTTAGATAATGGAGAGCTTCAAGATCAGGCAGTTTGTTGTTAAGACTTCAGTCATTGAGAACAGCAACCTTGATGTGGACAGAATTTGGATTTACAGAGTCACCAATTAGTATGTTGCAATATCCAATTTTCAGACTTGGCCTAAAAAAGGCACTATGGGGCAGCAAGGTCTTTGGCCAGTAATCAGAAGCCATGGAGCAAGTGATGTAGGCCATCTCTAGGGACATAGGACTATCTTCCACCTCTTACCATGCTAACACATACTGACCACTAAAAACTGCCAAATATTGAAGGTAATGATGTTGTGTTTGTATCTAGGCATCATTTTTGGTATATGTCGAATTCTACTCAGGGTTAGAGTTTTGCCTGTATCCAAAACATGCACAGTGAGATCCAATAACCAAGCAAAGAGTAAAAAGGTTACACAGATAAATCATTCAGTAAAACTGCAAGAAAGACTCAGCCAAGCTAATCTTCACTGTGTAATCCCTTAAATCTAACGTAGCAGAGACCCAAGGACAAACAACATTCTGAATACATGGCTTCTGAATGCCCATGACATTTTACTGTTAGCGTCTTTCAGGCCAATGAAGCCAAACCCCCACTAGCTGTAGACATGCCCATATTTTAGACTTTTTGTAACCTCATTAGTACAGCACAAATGGATTATTTGGGGGGATCTGAAGTGCCTTTCTGTATGTCCATCAAGGTTAAGCACCTCAGGTCATTCACTGCCAAATGGATAACCACTAAGTCATATTCATATAGCCCTTGCAACATTGCAAATTCTGGTGACAAGTAACTGTAATCCTGTCCTTGTCCAACCATGTGAGCATGCTGTCTATGTGCCTCACAGTGCAATTCTACTTGTGCACTCTGAGATTGTGGTTTAGAGGGCTTAAGGCCCACTGGCTGGTGATCCTTTGCTATGTATATGTGGGATGATGTTCTGTGGTGCTTTCAAATCTTTGCTTTAAGTGAGAGAATCTCCTCCATGTTGATACAATACTTGCACCTCTCAGACTGTATTGTGAGTATCAAGTGTCAATTCAATTTCTGTGAACATTAGGCAGTTCTTACACTGCCTGAGAACACCCAAGGCTACTAAACTGGCTACAGATTAGATCAAAGTTGATTTAACATCCATGTCAGCTAGGTGATCTTTTTTTTTCCTGCAAGGTGTCAGTGATACAGTCAGTCAGCTGCTGACTGTTAGAAAGAAGGTTAAAAACAATAGCTAAAGGTGATTACAAACAATATTTAATGAAAGGTTACACTCAAACACTTGATATTTTAACAACTTAAAAGTATCAGTAACATGCATCTCTTCTGCAAAGGGGTCAAATACATGTTTTTACAGCTTAATGAAGTGATACACATGGAATTAAGACAAGAGTTACAATAACAGTCACTAGGAAAGTTTATAATAATAGGCGACTTGCTGTTTGCTGTACCCTGAGGCTCACAGCTCAACAGATAACAGCAAGGTTGAGCACTGAATAAGAAGATCAATAGCTGTAAAAGTATTTTGTTTTTATTTTACTTTACATTTGATTACCAGGGTCATCTACTGATCACAAGTGACCATTTGCAGGTAATGCCTGGGTGAAATAATTCACAAAGAAAAAACAAAAAAAGAGAAGATAGAGGCAGTGAGCTGTACATATAAAAAACAAAACAGGAAGTAAGAATATATAATAAAAAGTGTACAGTAGTAATTATTAGATATAGCAACAATTATGAGAAAAATGCAAATTTTACAATTCACATGATTATGTTTCAGGTTTACATCACAGTGGAAATGCTGTGGAGTAATGAGAGTCAGGGCAGAGGATAATGGGGGAGTTAGAAAGTCAATAGCTGGAGAAAGTAATGCTAGAGATTGAGACGTGGCCTGTTATGTGGAAAATGCAGTTTTATTTGGTGTGGGGGAATTTTTTTTTAAAGTTGAGCTCTGAAGGTGGAGAAAGGGTATTGTAGTTATTTTAAGGTGTATGGGAAGGCGAGCCCATGTGTTAGGATCAAGGACGAAGAAAGAGTGGCCAAAGCAGTGTAACCTGGTTTGCGGGGGTTGGAGTGTGTGGGGGTGGGGGGGGGTGGCTTAGGATAAGTATCCAAGGGTGTAGTGTGTGTGTTTAGTATAAAGTTTGGCAGCTAGCATTAAGAATGAGTTAGGCTGGAGACTTTTAAAGATGAGAGAGCCTAGTAGCAGGTCTACTCTGTGCTGCACTGGAAGCCATCTGGCTTTTTTCAGGGTGAGACAGTGGTACTCATTAGATCTCATTAGGCAGATAATATGGAGATGATACTTATGTCAAGTGAGTTGATTTTAGTGGCTTGCACCAGGGGAGTGCATTGTTCCCCTCCACTGCATAATGCACAGGTCAGTACAGCCTAGCAAAACAGAGCATATGGGCAAGCAAGGCACTGCCATTTAAACAGACAAGACAAAATATAAAAGCAGACAATCGGTTCAGACTGGTTTGTTTCCTAGGTCCAAAACACCAGGCAGTTACTTTCTCTCCCAAAAGCAACAAAAAAAGAACTAAAAAACAAACAAGCGAAGTAGGCAAGTCGAAATACTCCAAACCAAAGCAAGCAGTCGTTAACGTATTTTTAATAAGGACGTTTTCGCTCCTAGCCAAAACCAAGAGCTTCTTCAGACAATAATAAAAGAGCGCCAAATCGCTTTTATACAACCCATTCATGATGTCATATCCTACACAATTACAAAAATACAACAGTATTAAACATTTTAAAAAAGGAGAATTTTAACAAAAGAGTTTTAAAAGAAGAAATAGTTCACATTGCCTTCCCTCTTAAACAAACATCATTTCCTCAAAAAATATACCTTATAAAACTGGGTATTAATAAAAGCGTACATTTAATATTAAATGTTAACCCCACATAGTGCACATACTAAAAGGGCACCCATTATTAATTTCAGATGCTTCAACTGCATAAAGAAATTAAAACAAAATATTTCCTTATACAAAATTTAAAGACTGTGTTTGTATAAAGGAATTATGCCAAAACAGGCTGTTAAACTGATTATACACGTAAGGAACAAAAGTATGATGTCCCAAACAGGCCTTTACCCAAAAAGGTCCCTCTCAGAAACATTTTATATGTGTGTGTAATTTCCTACCAGTTTGAATAGTCATTAAACCGAGAAATTAGTGTCAATTTCTAAGATAACTTTTATATTTTAAAATAATGGAAATATTACACAGGTCGTTTAAGCCAGGTGGAGAAAAAGCATTTAGTAATAACTGCCATTCCAATTCCTTTAGTTCAAGGAGGAGTGGTTGGGGACCCCCCCTAACTCCGACCTTCACTCCATCAATTCCCATAAAGGAAAAACTATGCCCTGTATTATCCAACACATGTTTCGAAAGGGCGTTGTCCGTTTTTTTTGTTTTTTATGGCATAATTGTGTTGGTAAACCCGGTCACGCAATCTGCGGTCCGTTTTACCGACATAAAATGCCGGACAACAATTACAAAGCGCGATGTAAATGATTGATTTAGAATCACAAAAAAACTTCTGTCTGATGTGATATTTTTCACCTCTAATCATGAAAGGGAACTCTTGTTTACCAACACAATTATGCCATAAAAAACAAAAAAACGGACAACGCCCTTTCGAAACATGTGTTGGATAATACAGGGCATAGTTTTTCCTTTATGGGAATTGATGGAGTGAAGGTCGGAGTTAGTCCTCCTTGAACTAAAGGAATTGGAATGGCAGTTATTACTAAATGCTTTTATCTTAGAAATTGACACTGTTTAATGACTATTCAAACTGGTGAAATTACACACACATATAAAATGTTTCTGAGAGGGGGGTAAAGGCCTGTTTGGGACATCATACTTTTTGTCTTACGTGTATAATCAGTTTAACAGCCTGTTTATACAAACACAGTCTTTAAATTTTGTATAAGGAAATATTTTGTTTTAATTTCTTTATGCAGTTGAAGCATCTGAAATTAATAATGGGTGCCCTTGCACTATGTGGGGTTAACATTTAATATTAAATGGGTATATTTTTGAGGAAATGATGTTTGTTTAAGAGGAAGGCAATGTGAACTATTTCTTTTAAAACTCTTTGTTAAAATTCTCCTTTTAAAATGTTTAATACTGTATATGACATCATGAATGGGTTGTATATTGTTTGTTTTTCTCTCCCAAAAGCAGCAACACTTACTACAGAACTAAACTTTCTTCTCAACACAATCAAGTAAAAAAAATCAGCTTGGTTCAAAATTTAAATATAAATAAAAATAAAATTATACTTCCCTGGATTTAGGAAGGATAACTAGCAATGTCTCATCCAATAAAACTCAACCAGAGCATGGGACCTGTTTTGCAGCTCCGTGTAGCTCAGAAAAATAGCTTACTAGGACAAGCAAGGCACTTGCATTTAAACAGACATCACAAAAACTAAAAATAACTAAACACTTTGAGTTTTCTTGGCACCTGAGTCGGCCAATCCCCCAGTCAGTTTGTCTCACAAAGCAACAACATCATGCCTGGTAGTTAACACAGAGGATTAAGGCTATGAACTGTGAATAAGCTGCTTCTTGTGGTACATGGTTTGATTCCCATAGCATTAACTTGCCTGCTGTGACTTTGAGCCATTCACTTAATCAGGCAATGCTTTGACAACTGGGAAATTGAGCTATGCTCCTCTGTGATCTGCTACACCACATACTTAGTAAATACTTATGAACTTATGAATACACAGCACAGCAAGACCTTACCCAATCATGTAAAAAACTAATTATCTTCATTCATAATTTACCTATAAATAAAATTCTATTTTCAAGATGTACAAGGGATCAGTAGCAAGTTCAAATCTGGGACAACTCAACCAAAGTAGGAAACCTCTTGCACAACTCATTTGAGCCCAGCAAAATAGACTATTGAGGCAAGCAAGGCACTGTTGACCAGAAAATGCTAGAAATATTCACTCACTTTGAATTTTCTTGTTTCCTGTGTCAGCCAATCTCCTAAATCATCTGTCAGGTGCTTTTTGTCAGAAAGCTACAACACTTAGTGTTGAACTAAACGTTCCTCTCAGCACAGTCAGAGGGATCTGTTTACAAAGGTACATGATGGGATTGTAAGGTTAGGAGTTTCATATTTTGGTAACTTCAATAGACTACGGTTGTATCTCTGAATACTGGAAAACTGGAAGAAACAAAGCATTCCCATATTTCCTGAAAAGATACAATTTTCAACCTGGAAAGTGGTTGGCTTGTTGTCATAGGGGGACAAGGCCAGACTATGCTTGTAGACACTAAAGACTGATTAGGGACCTGTGACTACAGAGGGACTGCTGTAGCTAATAGGCTCAAGTGGCTGATGGCTAAGTTGTCTACCTTGGGGTGGGAGGGTTTCACCCCATTATGGTATCTCTGGTAGTCTGAGGGGTAGTACTTTACTGTAAAGCAGTGCTCCTTCAGGGTGAACAGCAGATGCTGATGTAGTCCAAACAGAGGGGTATCAATGCAAACCTAGAAGAGTGTCATTGCATGCAGGTAGCCAGAGGAATGGAAACATATATGCATTAAGTGGTAACCATTTGAAATGTTGAGACCAACTTCAGCAAGTCCTGTAATCATGAGACTGAATGGCCAAAAAAACAGACTTACATATGTTAAGTTCAAGATGACTATTTCTCAGAATATTCCCTTTTCTCCAGTAATTCATATTACCTCTCAAGCTTGCTGTTAGGGTGATTTTTTGTACAATACAACCACTTGAACCAGCAACTCTCTGGTTAAACCTTGTGCCTCACCTGTTGCATTATAAAATAAACATGGATTCAAGCATTGATACAGAAAACATTCTCATACATGCATAGTTGTTTTTACTTACAAACACATGCATGCATACGTGTCTCTTTACAAATAAATGCACTGATGTCACGAAGTATATCATAGTGCGTTGAGACTCTGAGCACCTCATGAGAACCATTTGCATGCTAAGTGACTCTGATTAAGTCATATGACCAGACCAGCCTGACCCCAAAAAGTGGCCCTTGTGTATAGTGGATTTACCTAATTATCAGAATAATATAATCACATTCATTATAGCCTTTGAGATGTTTCAAGGAGCAATTGGTAATTAACAAAATTCTTAACTTAGCTTTAACACAGAACCTATTTTTGTGGTTTAATAGCTCTCTAATCATTACATTGCATTGTTTGCCATATCCACCATACCTACATACATACCTGTCTCTCCAGCAGGTCCTATTTATATCACTGGCAAGGTTTAAGTCTTTATAATGGGGAATTCTGGTACAGTTTGTTTTGCTGATATGCAGGAGGTCCAACAGAGTGGGGGTCTGACAATGCCCTGTATGCCAGGCCTAGATATCCTCTCAAAAACCTGTACAAGACAGAATACAGGGATAGGGCATTAAGGTGGTCTGCATAGGATATTTTACTTAAGATCTGTATTCTTTTAGTGAGGAACCTCTGTGGACATTCCATTTGTTGGATATGCCTGGTTAGGTACATACCAAAGAGGGCATTGTACTCAATGATAGCTCTGATGAATAGATGACACAGTTTAATAATTAATTACTGTGCTTTCATATAATTAATAATGAAACCATATATTGCTAAACTGAGAACTCTACATATTTCACACTGAGCACAATGTAATATGTCCAGATGTGACCTTATTCAGCTGGGAAACTGGCCACTTGCTGACAAGGTCTCCAGCTGGTAAAATAAATTGCTTAATTCTTGTTTATTTTCTGTTAGTTTAATATATCATTGAGGCTTGTCTTTGCAGTCAAGTGCATCTGTAACCATTAAACAGTTTCATGTGGGTTTTGTACTTAACCTACAATTTGTATGCAATAAATTGTATAGCTTTTTAAACTGCATAGCTTTTTAACTGTGTATTTTTTACAGTCTTAAGTGTTTTGAACCCTCCTGAGAACATTTTAACAGGAACCACTTATTGTATTTGAAATATTTTCTTATAGTATGTGTTGCTATGGAGTTTAAATTCAGTGTGATGAAAGACACGCAGACGCATCTTCAAATGCATTTGTAGTGTTATTGCTGTGAGAACACTTTCATGTCTGCGTCTACATATTTCATATCAGTGTGATTAGATGACTGATCAAAATGCAGGTACGTTGTGTTACATACATGAAGCTCAAGGCACACGCAATAAAACTCTTTAGAGATGCAGGAAATACTTAGATGAAACACTGAACATCTGAAATAGCACTAAAATTATTAAATGGAATGACACAGTTCTCAAGCACTCATTAAATACATCCAAACTTACTGGCACTGGTTCTACTAGCTACATTTTCTGATCAGGTAGCCGAGTGAGCTTGCAACCATTTTACATGAGGTGTTCTCAGCATAGGAGTTAATACACAATACCTTAAAATTCCCAACAATTTTTTAAAGCTTTATTGGGAGACAATTCATCCTCACAGTGCTTCACATGAAGTATGAATAATTAACGTACAAAGGTATACCCTACATTTGAGGCTATTAAGGAACAACAAAATATTTTTTCTTTTATATAGTTGTATTCTGAACTGTCTAGAAACCTATTTTACATCTTGGTACCACTGTTCCAATGGTGTATAGTTAAGAATGCTCTCATATTTAATTATCAGTTTAATTCAGAGAAACAGTGTTTCTAGTTTTTCTTATTCAAATATTATCTTAATGTTCCTCCACTTTCATTTAACTTAATGTTGTTCAGTATAGAAATATGACAGTTAAACTATCTAGAACTGACATTATTAGTATGTATAACAATAGAATTTATAATGCCCTTATAATAAATTATTTAATTTTATTTATTTATTTATTTATGTATTGACATTTGTTTACCAGGAAAGTCCACTGGATCAGAAACCCAGTTTCAGTGGAGGCCAGGGGAGAAAAGCTCCACAAATAATTTGTACAAAGTACAAAGTTTAACAAAGAAACATGGAACTAGCATATTACAATACATATAAATTTATAGAAATAATACAGTACAGTTCAAAGTTAAAACTAAAGAAAAATGCATAGTAGTATATGATATAGAGAGTGGATGCAAACCACTCAAATGCATTAAAACAATCTGTATACATTAAATTACACATACATTAATTACTTCAATTTTCACTTACTTTAATTAAGGAAAAGGTTTAAGGAGGCTTGTTTTTGTTCAATTTTCAATTCAGTGTAGCGGAAGTAGATATGGGTTCCTTCCTACCTGACTCTGGTGACACCCCTTCTTTAGGCCCAACACTCCAAGGTGGCAAGTGATAACAGATTTTGTTCTAGGTGACACTTTAGTTTAAAGGGCAATAGCACAACAACAAGCAAATTATTTCAACAGTCCACCAGTTATCAGTAAGGCAGAGTGAGATATGCATGTAATGAAACCATACATTTACCCCCCTTCCCCAGAACTCAACAGAAAAGATCTTGACATTCAAACATGCACACAAAGGCAATATCAATGAGCAGTAAAGCTTTTATAATGTAGCAATACAAACACGGAAAAAATGCAATGTCATTGAGAGAGAACAAAAAGGGTTATAATAGAACAGTACAGATATGAAAAAGATGCAATGTCATTGAGCAGTAAAGATTCTTGAAGGCAGCAGTACTAACACAAGCAAAATGCAATGTCACTGAACAATAAAGATTTATAATGCAACAATACAAATATGAGAAAATGCAATGTCATTTAGCAATAAAGAGTCTTTAGGGCAACAGTACTAACACCTCTATCCCCTAGATCAATCTAAATAGACCAACTGTGAGACACTATTGTAACCTGTTCACTGGCCAGTGACTATTTACAGTCCTACTGCCGGCATGATGGGGCCCAAGGTTGGAGCTCATATGGATCCCAGCTATTTGTAATCCACAAAGCGTTTGGGGGGATCCACAATCTTATAAAAGTATAAAAATGACAGCCAAAAGCCTCTCACCACTCCGTTGAGAATATCCCAGCAACCAGGCACCGCAGTTCCTCCAATGAGAAAAATGGAAAATCACCTGCCAGAACTCTGGTAGTCATCTATGGCATCTGTGCACTAGGCCCAAGGGAACTCCTTTTCTTGCTGACTCATATGCAGGCATGGAATTACTTGTTTCAGACTTTTCTCCTGAATCCACAAAATACCATCATCCAGGATTTCAGCAAGAGACAGACACAAACTGCTACCTCACTCCTCTGTCCCAAAACACTAGAAGAAAAAAAAATCCAGTCATGCTGCAAGGCCCTTTTCCCTTCGGCTAGTATTTCAGTCTTCCCTTCTTCAGCTAGTGTTCCAGTCTCCTCTCTTTCACTTTCAAAATTGTCTTTTATATTCCTGAAAAGGAGCTCCACCTTGTGGTATAATGGAAAACTGCAGTCTATTACTTCTACAATGAAATACAGTGGGAGCTGCATCAGTCTTACCAGAATGGCACAGTGGTGCAGTATCACAATTACTGGCTCAAAGTTCTTTGTTCACTAATTTGATACCTACTTCTGATAACTTTCATACAATCTGCATGTTGTCTCTGCATTCTTGTCTGTTTTCACTGGGATCTGTGGTAGTCTTTCACATTACAAAGAATTGCCAATAGGTTCATTGGTTATCTGCCAAATTGTCTGCTGATATGTGTGTGGTTAGCTCTTTGGTTTAAATACAATTGCTGCAAATGAATAAAAATAAAATATGCATGCGAAGCATTACTGAGTATTTACTGATCTTCCTATGGTTTTGGGCAAATGTGTATGGATACACGAAAGTGAAGCAGTCATATTAATCCGCAGTAATAATTGTAATAATTTCTTACAAACACCAAGAATGCATGTTTATATTTATCTATCAGCATGTATGTACATGTTTATGTGTGCTTCTGTTTCTTTGTGTTTGTGTGTGTGTTCTTAAATCATTTTTTCCATTCATTCATTTTGTGATACCTGGGTGTTTTACAAGAGCTAAACTTGTCCTGAAATGCAACAGGCCTAAGATGGCAATCATTCCTGGATAGGTGCCAGTCCACTATATGACACACAAACACACACACTCTTCACACATATCTGTTGGAAAGTTGAAAGATGTGCTATACATGTATTTGGGATGTGAAAGGAAACCAGTGCACCTATTAGGAAAAAAAAACACCAAAACGCAGGTAGGACTGACACGTGCCACACAATAGGCACCCCAGCCAGGAACTGAACCTAAGAACCAAGTACCGTGAGGCAGTTGTGGTAACTTTAATACCACTGTGCCAGACTTCTGAAGTTTAAGAACCAGGGACATTTGCCTTTCTAGTAGGCAAGTGTGTATTTTTATTTGAATGCTCCAGCAATGTAGCAAGCCAACATAGCAGACATAAATTGTGTGTTACTTAGTCAATAGAGAAGGCAGTGAATCACCTGAAATATCAACAGTTAGTGCTTCTGGTATGTATTAAAGTTAAATTAAAAAAAATTAAACAATGCAGATGCATGTGCATTTCTTAATGCATATGTATTTATTCTAATGAAACCAATTATTTTGCTGTTCAGGACTACATTAAATGAAAGCAGGCAAAATGTTATGCTAATATTTGATTGTGAAAAAAGTGTTATAAAATCATAAAACACAATATTCCTTTAGATGAAATCAAGAACTGTTTGTGAAAGCTTTGCTAAATAATACAATATAGCATTCCTTTGCAGTTTAGCATATGATGGTATATTTAGTTTTTAATTACTGGATATAAATATATAGCATATGGTGCTGACTTACTTAATCTCAGCATAATGAAAGTCAGTTCATCGCTTTGAAGCTTTCAGCCAAGAACTCCAGTTTTGCATACTGCAAATCTACACAGTTCGCCCCAGGAGTTACTAGAAAAGTGAACCTAAGCCCATAAGGTCCATTAAATCTGTTTCTAAACAGGGAAGTGTTTTTAGTCATAGGTGACTCTATAGTTAGACATACAGTCTCTATACTGATCAGGCTGGACAAGAACAAGTTGACTGTAAGCTGCTTGTCCAGTACCAGGGTCTGTGATGTTACAAGAGCTCTAAGTTCCCTTAAGACAGATAAATATGACTATGACCTAGTGGTGACCCATGTGGGAATGAATGATCTGAGGTGCTCCACCCCAAGGGACATACAGAGAGACATGATGAACTTACTATGCATATGTTAGAGGAAGGAAAAACCCTAGTTTTAAGATGTATCTTAATTTCACCAAGAATAAGGTGTAGATACTAAGACAAGATAATAGACTTTAAAAGTTATCTAAGTAGCTGGTGTCATTTTAAGGGAATCATGCATGTGTCGGCCTGAGACAAGATTGTAAATAAGATTACTTCCAGTTTCAGCAGGGATAGTTACACCTATCATATTACAGCTTCTGCATACCGGCTAAAGCCTTTGCTGCCCTAATAGTGCCTTTTTAGACAGAGTCCTCCGAATGGGCATTCCTACATAGCAAACTGAAATTCAGACAACATCATGGTGACACTATTCCTGCTAAGAGTCAAAATAGAACAATGTCTGAACTGGAATTATGTCTTGCTTTTCAAAAAAATTAAGACCTGGTCCTATTTAACCTCCTATTTCTTTGCAAAACCAGTGGCTGTACAAACACCTGCACTAGGGACCTAAATTTGCACCTACAATTAAACAGACAAGACTTGATGGTGAGATAGATTCCTAATTCAACATATTGACAGCCTATAGAATAAGTTACCACTATAGGTCAAAGGAAGCACCCCTTTGACTACTTTTAAGGATAGTCTTTCTGACTGGATAGATATACATAAATTTACACCAGGGCTGTCATCTGCAGCTCTGCTTGATTTGAATGGTCAGCACTATTAAGTGCTTGAAAATGGATGCAAGGGTGTCTACTTAAAGGTGTGTACAGTTAGGCATCTTATGGTCCTTGGGATCACTTGCCTGGTATTGCTCTTACGTTTCTATGTTCAGTAAAACAATTTATGTATATTCCTGAGCCATGCTGTTTATGTATTATTTCAGGTTGTCAGGTGGTATTAAGCTTTTCAGGACTTGTTTCTGGATTTCATCATTTTACCTCAGAATCTCTTGAAAGCTTTGTTGTGTTCCAGCAGTGGGTAGTGGCAGGAAAATGTGTAGACCTTTGTCTGCTAAATGTTAAAGATGGCATTTGGAGGGTACATACAAACTGTTTAAAAATATTAGTTCTTCCTGCATGTGACAGTTTTGTAAACATATCTCTCAACCTCTTAGAGCAAGAAATCTGGACAAAGCCAAGAATAAAAGTGGGACAATTGCTCTTAAAAACTTAGAAAGTTGATAGAATAACAAGTTTTGCATTAGCATGAATTTTTTAAAAACATTTAAAAAATTGACAGAACAGTGAGCTTGCTGTGTTAAATTACCTTAATGTGTGCAAATTAAAAACAAAGTTTTTTTGCAGGAGGGCATACCTTCCTGCATCCCAGCCCCCTGAAAAACTGTTGGCTTTTCTGCCAGATTGCTATTTATTTATTTATGCAACATTTGTTTACTGGGAAAGTCCGACTTGGAACAAAGCTAATTTTCAGTGGACACCCGGGGAGAACTGCTCCAGACGCATGTCTTTGAAATGTGGGAGGAAACTGGACCATCCGGAGGAAACCCACAAGAATGCAGGTTGGACGTGCAGTCTCTGCACAGAAGGCACTCCAGCCAAGAATGAAACCGGAGAACCTCTTGCTGTGAGGTGACAATGCTACCGCTGCACCACTGCGCTATAATACTGAGTTTGGGTAATATGCCCTTTCCTGAGATCTTACAATATAGAGAAAAGGGCATTTTTGTCATCCCTGTTATAGCGATCTCGCACAAAAGTCAACAACTTTCATGTCAACCAAATTAAGCAGCCTGGAAATCTAAATCAACAGTTGAATAAAATTAGGGATCCCACTTACGTGTGTGTGTGTGTGTGTGTGTGTGTGTGTGTGTGTGTGTGTGTGTGTGTGTGTGTGTGTATATATATATATATATATATATATATATATATATGTGTGTGTGTGTGTGTGTGTGTATATATATATATATATATATATATATATGTGTGTGTGTGTGTGTGTGTGTGTGTGTGTGTGTGTGTGTGTATATATATATATATATATATATATATATATATATATGTATGTGTGTGTGTGTGTGTGTGTGTGTGTGTGTGTGTATATATATATATATATATATATATATATATATATATATATATATATATATATATATATATGTGTGTGTGTGTGTGTGTATATATATATATATATATATATATATATATGTGTGTGTGTGTATATATATATATATATATATATATATATATATATATGTGTGTGTGTGTGTGTGTGTATGTATATATATATATATATATATATATGTGTGTGTGTGTGTGTGTGTGTGTATATATATATATATATATATATATATATATGTGTGTGTGTGTGTGTGTGTATATATATATATATATATATATATATATATATGTGTGTGTGTGTGTGTGTGTGTGTGTGTATATATATATATATATATATATATATATATATATATATATATAAATATATATATATATATATATATATTTATATGTGTGTGTGTATATATATATATATATATATATATATATATATATATATGTGTGTGTGTGTATATATATATATATATATATATGTGTGTGTGTGTGTGTGTGTGTACATATATATATATATACATATATATATATATATATATATATATATATATATATAGATATATGTGTGTGTGTGTGTGTGTGTAAAATATTTCTTCCATCCAATGTTTGAAAGGTGATGTAGGATATGTAATTGCTGTTGATGAAAGAAGTATTTTGCATTTGAAATATCAAAGTTATATAACAATTGAAAACATAATTCATAACGCCTAAGTTAAAGCATGCAGACATAGACAAACTGACAGACAGGCACACAAATGTAGAAACACAGACATATAGACACACTCACACACACACACGCACATAGAAATAGTCACATAGAGAGAGGAAGACAGACGCACACAAACTTACACACAATTTGTGAAGCCATAAACAAAAATTCTGAAACCTCTTCAATCCTCCCGACACATTTAATTTCAAGAAATCTAAAAGTAAAAGCTATCTTGGACTGATGGGTACCACAATTTAAGAAGGACTCCATGATGTCATCCTTAGTACACACGAAGGTGCAAATAAGGAAATATGCTTCAGTAATTTAATCGGCTTGTGCATTAGTCATATCAAAGCCATGTTGATGTACAGTGGGAAAGCCTGGCATCTTTCTCCTCTTTGCCTGACCTTCACTGCCATTATTTCCCATCCCTGTGGGCTATGATGTTTGCAGATGACATTGTGATCTGTAGTGAGAGTAGGGAACAGGGGGAGGAGACCCTGGAGAGGTGGAGATATGCTCTAGAGAGAAGAGGAATGAAGGTCAGCAGGACTAAGACAGAATATATATGTGTGAATGAGAGGGAGGATAGAGGAATGGTGAGGATGCAGGGAGTAGAGGTGGTGAAGGTGGATGAGTTTAAATACTTGGGGTCAATAGTTCAGAGTAATGGTGAGTGTGGAAGACAGGTGAAGAAGAGAGTACAGGCAGGGTGGAATGGGTGGAGAAGAGTGTCAGGAGTGATTTGTAACAGACGTGTGCCAGTAAGAGTGAAAGGGAAGGTATACAAGAGGGTAGTAAGACCAGCTATGTTATATGGGTTGGAGACGGTGCCGTTGACAAAAAGGCAGGAGTCAGAGCTGAAACTGCCATAGTTAAAGATGTTAAGATTTGCACTGGGTGTGACGAGGGTGGACAGGATTAGGAATCAGTATATTAGAGGGTCAGCTCAGGTTGGATGGTTTGGAGACAAAGCCAGAGAGGCAAGATTACGTTGGTTTGGACATGTGCTGAGAAGGTATGCTGGGTATATTGGGAAAAGGATGCTAAGGATGGAGCTGTCAAGTAAGAGGAAAAGAGGAAGGCCTAACATAAGGTTTATTGATGTGGTGAGAGAGGACATGCAGGTGGTTGGTGTGACAGAGCAAGATGCAGAGGACAGGAAGAAATGGAAACAGATGATCCAATGTGGTGACTCCTAATGGTAACAGCCGAAAGAAGAAGAATACCATAGATAATTTGTGAAGACCCATACTTAGGAAAAACATTTAAGAGCTTCTTCTGCCCAATAGTAGAAGAGGGGGGCATCCTGGAGTAAATTTTCTATTACCCATCCATAGATTCAAGTTGCACTTGAATATGGACAGAGATGAGCTTTGTTTTATGTGGATGAGGAGTCTGTTCCAGAGCATCCTCAGTGAGATATACCTCCAAACCATTATGTTGATATTGCAGAAAAGGTTTATATCTCTGTCCCAAGTTCTTCTGATGCCATTTGGCTTTCTAATGTGAAGTAGGTCCAGCAATATTGGGTTGGATGATGCCTTACATGCCGGACACAGATCACCTCTTAGTAGTGTGTAGGATACTGAATATAGTGACAGGGCTTTGACAGGATCCATGTAGGACATATTTTTTAGGGCTTGTATCCATTAGTAAGGTATCTTTAAGGGGTTTATTTTATTTAACATTTGTTTACTGGGAAAGTCCGACTTGGAATGAGGCCAATTTTCAGCGGAGGCCCAGAGAGAAACACTCCAGACATATGTTTTTGTAATGTGGGAGGAAACCGGAATACCTGGAGTAAACCCACACGAACGTAGGGAGGACATGCAGACTCCACACAGAAGGCTCATCAGCCAAGAATCGAACCGGAGAACCTCTTGCTCTGAGGCAACAATGCTACCGCTGCACCACTGCACCATCCAAATGTCCAAGAGTTCCAAATTTTGCAGGTGTCTGAACAGATACATGCAAAGGGGGCATTATATTAATAGTTGGCCTAATTTGGTCTGAGTAAAGGCAGGCAATGATATCTCTGGACACAATCTGTTTGTTTATAAGCTGTGCAATATAGCAGGACTTTTTTTACGGCATGTTGATCGAATATTAGGTCACTATCCACATAAGTTTTCAAATCCTGAAGAACTGAGTCAGCTGTTAGAGGCATATTGCCATGTGGTAGTTACCTGTGGTAGATGACTTCTCAATGGATGCAATAATACATTTTTTTTACATTTAGTTTCAGTCCATGATTCAGGCACCTGTTATTTCTTTGGGACAAACCTTCCTGCAGGATGGCTAAGTCATTTGGGGATTCAATAACTGTTCCTAGCTTGCAGCCATCTGCAAACTAGTCAGCCAGAGTTCTTTAATATTGACTTTTACTTCAGAGAAGATGTCAAACATGAGAGGTCCCCACACTGAACCCTGGATGACTCTACTGGTGACTGGTCTCTTTATGGCACTAGCTTCCCCTATTACTGCATTGTGTTTCTCAGATTACGAATATAACTAAAAAAGACCTTGTGATTGCCTCTGGCCTGGGTGATTATTTTAGCCTCAGATTTGGCTTTGTTGGATTTTATTAAGCTCCTGATTTATTATTTCAGGGGTGAGGGCTGTATAGTTCTGAGAATTACTCTTCTTACTTTAAATCAAAATTATCTTCCTTTTATTATGAAGCTTGTTGATATTATGGTTCCACCATGTGTATTTGTTTCTGGGGTTTGCCCTGCACTTGCTTCTATGTGGTACAGCTGCATCTATCCAGCAGTTTCCATGCTAATCTAGTGTGACAGTCTACATTATATCTATTTAATAGAGTTAAGAAATACAACATTCACTTTCATTGAGATGATCAACAGGCTTACTAAGACAGTGTATATGCTTCTGTACAGATCTACTTCTTGACACACATTCAGTGTTTGCTAAGTTGTTACAGTTATTGAGGGGAAATAAATGGCAGATTACAGAAATGTATTTGATCACAGCTGTTGTTCTTCTTCTTTCGGCTTTTCCCGGTTAGGGGTCGCCACAACGGAACTCCAGTCCGCTAATGATTGACAGTAGTTTTTCCTGTGCCGAGGTGCCAGCTCGATGTCCAACCTTCAACGAAGGCACACCCATTCTACGCATGTCTTTCGAATGCCACTCGTATGTGGATTTATTACCATAAGCAGGCAGTCTTGCTCTTTTCCGTGGGCTCTCATTTTACATTAATATACTCATTTGTAATCTTGTCTGGCCAATGAGGTTTTATTATTTTTTAAGCCAGTCTTTATAATAATTGTAGAAATGATGGTGTAAAGATTTACAAAGGTTTGTTTTTATAGCACTGAGAAAATCAAACACTGTTGTTCAGTGCTCTAACGGAAGCTGGCTGCTGCCAAAGAAGAGAGCCCAGGCATATTTGTTCTTTACAGTGTAAACTACTCTAGCAGGCTTTAACTGACTGCTAAGTAATGCTGTCCAAACATTTGAAACATTTTGTTTAGTTGACTGCTTTGTTCCATCTACTTCTGCTGCAATAATCCTAGGACTGCTTAAACTAGCTTTGCAAGGTATCTTTCCCAACTCATTGTCATCTTGATTTGAGGGTGAACCTGTAGTAAGCTGGTTAAATGTTTTTTTTAAGTCGATTATTTTAGGAGAATTTTTCATTATTGAGTAGATATGTTCTCCAGAAGTATGCCTTGTCTGGGATAAAGTGGTTGCATTCTAGAATTTGGGATGCAGTTTCAGAATTCTGATTTTGCACCCGGCTCCCACCATCTCGTTAAGGCTTCATGAGGCAGTTTAAATGTGTAGTTTAGTCTGTAATACAGGCATGTATTGTGAACATTGCAGAGGCTGCAACATAAATCATAGACACTTAAAGAATAATAGTGTCAAAACAGGGACTGTGGACCTCCTGTTAATCATTGCAGTTCAGCTGTAAGACACAATGAATGAGCAATTTGGGAAACTAAATAGATTCTGGAACTGTATATAAATGTGAAGACATTTGTAATAGTGGGTGTAAGATGATCTACAAAGACTTGCATACTTCACAGAGCAGCAATAGTCTTAATTTAAGTAGTACACTTAGTCACTTAAGTCCAGAATAAGTTGTTGTTGTTGTGTCTTTCGGCTTTTCCCAGTTAGGGGTCACCACAGCGGAACTCCGGTCCGCTAATGATTGGCAGTAGATTTTTACATGCTGAGTTGCCAGCTCTGATGCACAACCTTCAATGAAGGTATGCCCATTCACGCATGTCTCCACACAGAAGACGCTCTAACTGAATCGAACAGGACAACGTCTTACTGTGAGGCGACAACGCTACAGCAGCAGAATGAGTACCTGTTTTAAATCTAAGTGCTTTTTGCCCACCATATATACACTGTAGAGACAAACAGGTTTTGTTTATTCATCATTACATTCATCTAATTTGCTTTATGAATCAGTAATTATATTGCTGATTTTATGACAGCAGAAGGCAGCAAGGTAAAATAACAATGCAGAAATGCATAAAATACCCCTTTCTAGTTGTTTTCTCTGTACAAATATAGTGTACATATTTGAATGTCTATATGGTTACATTGCTGAATTCTATTTAACATTTAGACATGTGCTTGTGTGTAACGAGTCTACTGTTTGTTGCATCTGTCAATATGCTATACACCAAGGCTGTCAAGGAATGGCAAAAAAGGATGCTTATGCTTTTGTTTGTCATTGCATTCTGTCTTTGCCATGGCATTCTTGCCAGAAATCCATGACAATTACAACATTTCCCACTGACAGACTAGACAGGGAAATGAATAAAGTATGAGAATCTGCTTTTACACTAGTGCTGACAGCTGCCATTTTTTCCAGTTCTTCCAGTATGGCCAGAAGTATAATTCTTAGAGCCCCTTGACTGCCTACCCACACACCCCCCCAGTCATACACTGATTTGCAATTCATCTCTACTGAACTACATGCTTATAAAAAGGTTTCCAGTTATCAATGTGGTATACAGTGGATTAAAATAATTAACCAGGTATCAGTACTGAGGAAACTGTACTGAAACACACCATGCATTCTATGTTGTTGTTGTTCTTCTTCTTCTTTCGGCTTTTCCCGGTTAGGGGTCGCCACAGTGGAACTCCCGTCCGCTAATGATTGGCAGTTGATTTTTACAGTGCCGAGATGCCAGCCCAATGCCCAACCTTCAATGAAGGCACGCCCATTCACGCATGTCTTTCAAATGCCACTCGACCACGGAGAGGACATGCAGACTCCACACAAAAGGCGCTCCATCGAATGGGAGGATCTCTTGCTGTGAGGCGACAATGCTACCACTGAACCACCTCGGTGCCATGCATTCTATGTGTTGTTAACAAATACAAAACATGTCTATTACTGTTTGCACGTGTGTGTGTGTGTGTGTGTGTGTGTGTGTGTGTGTGTGTGTGTGTGTGTGTGTGTGTGTGTATTCTGTGTGTTGGTAACAAATATCTACCATGCTTACTTTTATTACCTATCCAAAAGGCACCAGGCTGTCTAAGAATAGTATCTTTACTGGTATAAATCAGTATCCAGCATTTTAAAAATACTGGTGTCTCAACCTTCATTCACAAAACTCAGTATATACTCAGCTTTCTAGCTTAATGGAACATAACTACAGCAAATAAGCAGTAAAATACATAGTTTAAACTGTTCTGTGAAAAGTGGTTTAGGATACAAAATAAGAAAAAAAAGTATACAGCACAATCTATGAAATGAGAAAATGTCACACTCATGAGATGCATAATAGAGATTTCTTGACATTATAATTATGTAGTAAACATCAGACATTGTGAAAAAATAACTCAACATTCACAAAATCCATCAAAGGTAATATCTGTCATTTTGTGATGTATTACACCACATTTCAAACCAGAGATCAAATGATTCTGCATCAAGAATGTGATAAAATATGCTTGTCTCCAGTACGAAAAATTATATTGCATGGTGACTGTGATGTCATAATTCCTGAGATTCTACCCGATCTTTACATTGTCAATAGGTGTTGTTGATTGAAAGGTATGACAAAAGCATGCAGCAAATATTAGTAAATATTCTAAAAAAAGGTATCTTGAAAACCTGGGGCAAATATATTGAAATATAATGTACATGCCCCACCGAATTACAGCCCTGTGAATAAAGGAAAAATCATGCCAATAATATGTAATTACTTTGCACATGGTTATCATATCTCTCAATTAGCATGTTGGGGAATACTGAATTTGACAAAAAAATTTCATGGCCTTGACATTTACATTTGTTAACCGGGGTGTCTGACTGAGCCGAAAAGGCCCTTTTTCAGCAGAGGCCCAAGGAGAAAAGCTCCACATAGAAAAATTACAGATGCATTTAGTTATTTAGACATGATCAGTATACGCGCAAATTACAAAAGACATGTTTTTACAGTGGTATGCAGCACATCACCAGTTACAGTTGAGAGAACAAACAAAAAAATATTAATTTAAAAATAAAGGTAATTAATAGATTTGTTGTGTACAGCTGAAATATGGAACATAGGTAGAATACATACATAGTACACAGGTACAAGTACATACATTCTAGATTAGCCAGTGCTTGTGAGTAAGATTAAAAACTATTATCAAGTACTCTAGGTTTAGTATGTGTACCTTATCCGCTTTCACTAGCCTGGGGAGCAATCATGGCACTGCCAACTTTGCATGAGATGTTGCCTGATGAGGTCTTTAAAGGAGGCTTTGGATGATGCGTTTTGAATGCTAGTGGTTTAAAGCTGTGTTTCCTAACTGTTAATGTCTGTTATCTGTTAGAATACAGTATATTTTATGTAAATATTGTAAAAGCAGATGATATAAGCTAGCTGTCTAGCTAGGCAGCTGTGTTGTCCAACTTGTCTAGAGGGGGCAGTGGTCATCTTCTATTGATATGTTTGTATGTTCATATGTAAGCTTTCCAAAGAGAAGTATTACACTAAGAATACAGGAAGTATCATTATATATAACTGTGATCAGCAACTGTTTCGGTTCAGTAAGATAAGAGTTATAATCATTATATTTTGCACAAAACTGGCCAAAGCTGGGTTTCACAGATAGGCTGGCATCTTATCACAGAAAGTTCAGATTATGAATTGCTTAAAAAAACACTGTTCAGCACACCAACTTTTATTTTTTTAATCTCTAGATGCATACTGAGCATCTCTGAGAAAGTTACTTAATTAAACTCAGGTTTCACCTCTAAAAGTAAACATTTCTTTCTAGTGGGTCTTACTCAATAAACAAAAACACAAGTAAAATGAAACAGTAACTGCATCAGAAATGTTGATGACAGTCCCACAACAGTTTGGTGCACATAGTCTTATAACTTTGAGATAGCAGTTCTACCTGGGATCTATGTTATATAGTACTCTGGATAGAATAGATCTTGATATTTAACATAGGAAGTTGAGTCAAGTAACCAGTAGCAACCTGACTGTTAAGATAAACCAGCCCTCTCTTGATTACAGTACAGAAGATCCTAAGCAGTTGATGGTGCCCTATGCAAGGTCATCAGTCATACTTTTGATCAAACTTGCCCTATAACCAGTTTATCCCACCTTTGTTAGTGGTCATGATCCATAATATGATCTTCAGCTCAGTTTACTATCACATATTCGATTGTCATTTAGACGATCAAATATGTGCGAAAATCATTTTCTCAAACTGAGAGTTCGATCACCACAATGTCGTAGCTGACATGAGTGAACAGCCGCTATTGTCAGCTTCAGCATTGTGGTGCAGATCACACTATAGTGGGGATCGGGAAATGTACCCTTACCCTCACTGTAGTGCGATCTCGGAGTTTGTATATATAAGTGGGGGGGGGTGCAGGGGGGTTTGCCCCCCTGCAAACTTTATTGTTTGTTGTGGGCAGATGTGAGCATTTCAGCAAAGTCAATATTCGACATTGCTGCAATGCTCCGTTCGATATTTTGGTTGCTCTGTGTTTTGATTTCCGACAATATTTGTTAGAAATCGTTGCGTTCATCTAAATGACTTTCGCAAATATGATAGTAAACTGCTGCTGATCATGTTTTGTGAACAAGATAATCAAGATAAAAACTAGAATGCCGTAGAGATTGGGATGTGTTTTGGTTTGTTGATGAAAGTTTAAATGTTATACATTTCAGTACCGTGGGTATGCTCATTTCAAACTGCAGCCTACTACTTTCAGACTGGATCCTGGTTAATCAGGTTCATTCTGTGTTGCCAGGTTATCCTATATTCAGCACTTGTCTAGGTTCTGAATTCATTGAGGACCAGATTTTCTATTTGTATTTAAAAAAGCTTTGATAAATGTGGTCCTTAGGTACCATCTCTAGAGATGCATAGTCCATAAAGCTTCCAACCTATCTGTAGGCTACCAGTTATTGTTAAATTTATTAACAATACAGTGTATACCCAACTTGAATCTTCCTTAAAACATCATGATCTCTTTAGTATTTGTTACTCTAGTTTCAAGGCCTGACATAATATTGAGGTTGTCCTCACTTGAGGTGCTAATAACACAGTAGGGAGGACTAGCACTATTTCTAGTAAATGGTACTCCTACATTTATTTTATTTGATAACATCAAACATGGGATTTTGACTACATGATTGCATTCTACCTGTGTTTTTTTAAACCAGAGTCCTTGCATGGTTCATATAGGTCCTTTTCAAGCTCACGAGTGGATTAATTTCTGCTACAAATCCTTCCACGTATGTTGATTTCTCATTTTTCCAACTTCATCATGGACCTTGTTATTGTTCACAGCAAAGCATATCAAAGGATTGTTTTGAGATATCATTGCTCTGCAGACAATTAACTAGCATACCTCTCTTTCCATAAAGAACATCTTCTGCCTCTCGAGGTTGTCTTTTTTTAATATGAGGATTAACCATCTGAGACCAAGGTTATGATCATTCTGGTGACCTTGAGGTCTTCAGTAGTTCCTACTGTTATTTTTGCACTATAACTTATGGAGGAAATCAGTTGTTGTTCTTCTCTAGTGCACAATGTGGCAGTTATTGCTGATGTGCAGTTATCACTGGGACAAGGTTGTGATTGTTATTAGACCTTTATAATCTGAGAAACTTCTGGTTATCTTCGTTTTGACTAGCCTTGCAAGTCTAATTTGAGGGTAATTTCAGTGTTCAAGACAATAATAAGTCTGTAGTTTTGTAAATAAGTCCTTTGTATTATGAAAAGATGTGGGTTGGCTTAGGTGGTTATGTCTGCAACCCATTGTTTTAGGCATACTTTGGACATGATTTTTTATTTAGCTGTATCAGCTGTTGACAACTTGGAGGAATTTGTCTAACCCGATTTACTCTGTGACTGAATTCTCCTCTGTGTTGCACTGCATTAGTCCCTCACAGAGGTCAGTGTGGATAACCCAAATGAACTGGTCTGCAGTTGTACTACTGTGTGCTCATCTGTTCCATTGGTAGCTCAAGAATCCTAGTATTATCATGGGTTCTCTCTCTTTTTTTTTTTTTTTTTTCATAGATCCTGATATAAGTTGGAACACTGGTGGTATCATCCATATCTTAAGGATGACAAACTTATTTTGGATGATGGATCAGTAAAAAGGCATCTTTGCTGCCCAGAGAGATTTGTAATATGGCCAGCTGCCAGGTGTGCTCTTTAGGATTGTTGAAAGGCTGAGAACCCAAGCCTGTCTTGTGATGTTGAAGGAGCTCTCGTCAGATAAGTTTAATTTTAATGCTCAGTTCTTCACAGATAATTTGTCTCTATCAGGTCTTTTTTTTTTTTGAGCACATGGAACTCCATGGTGAGATCATTGTTCCAGTAATTATACTAAAGGGCTATGCTGTGAGTTTGAGATGCCTGAGTATTCTGAATTTGTTTCCTTGTTTTCAAATATGTACCAGACAGTCTTGCAGTTTGGACATCCATGTGATCAAGACAGTTTGTCTCATCCAGAAATCTTGGACCCCAGTCTATACAGGATCATATGATCCTCTCAGAATTAGGTGTTTTTCCATCTTATCTTAAGGAGGCTTTAGTTAACCAATTTTTAAAGAAAACATGAATTAATCCTAAAGGCCTTGATAGTTACCACCTTACTTCTTGTCTTCTTTCTTCAGTAAAGTTTAAATAAAGCACTTCCCAGGAAGATTCATTCTCAAAGAGATGAGTTCTGTGATCATTTTTATTCTAGTTTCTGTACCCAGCACTGTACTAAGATGGCCATCGCTGGGTTTTCATTGATCTACTTGTGGTGTAATCCTAGCACAAGGTTCATTTTTGAGTGCTCCTTGCACCTGCAGGGATCATGGCATAGTCAAACATGGAATCCTCTTTGAACATTTATCCAGCTACTGAGGGATGTCAAGAAATGTCCTGAAGTACTTTTCGTCATACTAATCTGGACATTCTGTTTCTTATATTAATTCTTCCCCACCACCCTGTCTAGTCTGTTTTGTGCTGCAGTTTTCTGCTGTGGGTCCTATCATTTCACCAAGTATCTGCTAGCCCAGCTATTATTATTCTTGGGTGCTAGTTGAGTCCCACTTTATCTGTAAATTTCCTGTCCTCATCTACTTAGTCATATATATGACATGGGTTTCTCTACCTGAAATAGTTGGTTTTTCCATACTGTTCAGCTCATGTCCTCCACTCCTCTAAGCAGAGGCCAGTGGTGGTTCTGATGGTGTGACTTGAATCCTGTGAGATTGTTCCTTTGCCTTTCAGGCCTCACACCTGTGGAGCCAACTATTTGTGTGGTTTAGTGACCCTAATGTTCATTGGCTTTAAGGAGTCCTTTACGGCTCATTTATCCTATCTTGTCTGGCTTTCACCCTCGGCAACCTCAGTGGTATTGACTACTAATGGGATCCCCTGGATATGACCATAGTATCCCCATTTGGCAAACTGGTTGCTTTTAGGTCTTTTTGTAAGGTAATGATGATTATGTATTTTGCCTTGTGTTTTATATATTTTGTTTACCTAAGGTAGTCTTTCATGCCTTACAAACTGTCTACTCCCCTTTTCTGGCATAGTGGCTGATGGGTTCCAAGTTGACTTCTGCAGAGTTTTGGCATTTATTTTCTTTCATATCTGGCATCTTCTTGGAACTATTATTTCAACTTAGGGAGTTAACTTAGAGGGGAAAAAAGTTATATACTTACCATAATGCTGTGTTGTCCATTTTCATTCTTCCTCAACTGTTGGGTACAGATCTGATCCTCGGATCCAACTCGGCTGTTACTTTAGTTCATGGCCACCAAAAAGCTCTCAAGCTCCTCCATTAACTTCCTTACCCATAATGCACCAACCCCTAACTTACCTCAGATCATGTTTGCTAGTTTGCATAAAGTAGGAAGTACTAATATCATATACCTCACAGAAGAAACCATACCTGGAGGTCAACATGAAGGGTGGTGGTGTCCTTATCAGCTTTCTTTCTTCCAGAAACCTACTGTAAAAATGTTTGAGGTTTGGTGGATGGAAAGTTGAGGAAGAATGAAAAACAGACACCATAGATGGAACATTATGGTAAGTACATAGCTTTTTTATCTGATGCTGTCAATTTTCATTCTATCCTCAACTGTTGAGACACAGTCCCCAGCTACCTAAAATCCCAGGTGGACTCTAAGGAAGGATATTCCTGAGCACAGTTTAGCCAAAGGCTGCTCTTCCTCTCGAGACCAGATCCAGTTTGTAATGAGTAATAAAGATATGAGGATTGGCCAAAGTTACAGCTGCACATATTTCCTTCATGGAAGTCCTAGACGTTGCCATGAACCTTGTTGAATGAGCTGTTTAAGGTTTTATTAAGGATAGACCCAGTTTGTTGTAGATCATATGCAATCCATCAACCATCTGGCTAAAGTTTTCCTTGCAACTCATTTGCCCAATTTAGAAACTGCAAAGGCCACATATAATTGAGCTGTCTTCCTAATTTTTGTTCTATGTAAGCAAAAATGTAATTGCCTGTGGACCTCCAATAAATGCAACATGTATTCACATCTGTTTACAAATTTAGGAAAGAAGACTGGCAGATTAATGGACTGGTTGATACTGGATTCTGACACCACCTTAGGAAGAAAAGGCAGGATGGTATATAATGTGCCTGTATACCTATGATAAATCAAGTAGGATGGTTTAAAAGACAATGCTTGAAATTCTTCCAGCAGAGGTAATAACCACTAGAAAGATAGATTTCCAGGTCAAAAATTTAAGATCACATTTCACTGCTGGTTCAACGGTGGGGAATTAATTAAGGCCTGCAGTAACAAATTAAAATCCCATGGTGGAGTAGGATCTTTATAGAGAGGTCACAGCAGGAGATTGCCTCTCAAACAGCTTTACAGAGCTTAGATAAAGTCAAGGAAGAATTCTAAAATCCACTATGAAAGTTAGAGATTGCTGCTGAGCTCTAATTGTTGAGGAGCTAGCTCCCTCATTAAAAAATTGTTATTAAAAATTCCAGAACACTTTGTACAGGAGCTGAGAAGGGGTCAATGTTTTTCTAATGTGCCCAAAAAGCAAACCTTTTCCATTTACTTCTATAAATTTTTCTTGTAGAAGCCTTATGGGAAGATAAAAGTATATGATGGATGGGGAAGAGAGCATCAGTTGTCTAGCTATTAAAGGAAATGGAGAAGCCACGCTGTTAGCTTAAGGTTTGAGATATCCGGATGAGCCTGTCATGCCTATTGGGTGAGATAAGAGGTCTGGAATCAGATCCAGAATCCAAAGTGGGTAATGTAGATGAGGCCAAAGGAAGTGCATCCAAATCTACCAAGGCCAGTAAGGTGCAATGAGGATGACTTTTCTCTTCAACTGGCATCTTCTTGGAACTATTATTTCAACTTAGGGAGTTAACTTAGAGGGGAAAAAAGTTATATACTTACCATAATGCTATGTTGTCCATTTTCATTCTTCCTCAACTGTTGGGTACAGATCTGATCCTCGGATCCAACTCGGCTGTTACTTTAGCTCATGGCCACCAAAAAGCTCTCAAGCTCCTCCATTAACTTCCTTACCCATAATGCACCAATCCCTAACTGGGTGAGATAAGAGGTCTGGAATCAGATCCAGAATCCAAAGTGGGTAATGTAGATGAGGCCAAAGGAAGTGCATAAATTTGGAATTAGGGGAGTTGGTGACTAAGCACAGATGAGACCAGGGGACCAGTCATGGATTAGAGCATCCCTTGGTGATTCCCCCGGTGGGTATATCAGGGCAAAGAAGCTGCTGCACTTGTTGTTTAGGTGGGAACCACAAAGATAGCAGCAAGGCTAGCCCCATTGATGGAAAATCATTTCTGTCAATTTCATGTTGGGAGACCACTCATGAGGTATTAGAATGGGCCTACTCAATTTGTCTGCTATCACATTGGACTTCCCTGGAATGTGTATTGCTATCAGAAAATGGTTGGAAGAGATCACCCATTGCCACACTCTGAGGGCTTCTCGATGCAAGGGGTAAGACCTGGTTCCCCTTGTTTGTTTATGTAACAGACTACTGACATGTTATATGTCTATATCGCAGTTGTCTGAAAGGGAGAGAGTCTTGAACGACCTGCAACACTAAGAGCACTGCTGTCATTTCCAGGACATTGAAATGCATGTTGGCCTCTCCAAAGGACCAAGTGTCTTGGATTGTCTTCTACAGGAAGTGCCCCCCACCCAATCTGGGATGCGTCCATGGTCACTAAAGCCTCAGGCTAATGGAAAATGAAAGGATGGCCTTGTAGAACTTGATCTGATCAAAACCACCACCAAAGGTATCACTTGCATGCCTGAGTGATTCTTATTTGGGCTGACACGCGTTGATAAAGAATTGACCATAGTGTTGCTAACATCCACTGAAAAAATCTCATATGAAATCTTGCTAGAGCTCCTAAAATTATGGTCACTGACATTGACCCCAAAGCTTGAAGAATCAAATGGGCTGAAATTGTGGTACTGCAAATTATTTTTCCTGACCTGGAATCTGATAGTTTGCAGTTTTGAGAGATGGGGGTTGGGTGGCCTAATGGTTAAGGTGTTTGCTTTACAAACACAAGGTGCAGGGTTTGAGTCTCACAAGGGATAATTTGCTAGGCTTAAAACAAATGGCTCGCAAGGGCAGTTAGCCTAGTATTAATCTATGAACCTCTATGAATCTAGAAAGAGAAGCTGTAGTGAAACCATGCTGAAAACCACTCCTATGAATTTCAATGTTTGAGATGGTTGTCATGGAGACATGTTGTAATTTATGGTTTTCTCCAAATGAAGGCAAGTCTGGAGTACCTGATCTCTTGCTCCTATTGGTAGATTTTTGGTCAGGGAGGTAATGAGCCAGTCATATAAGTATGGAAACACTTGATATCCATGCATTCTGAAGTGAGCTGCTTCTACTGCCATGCATTTGGTGAACACTCTGGAGGCTGTAGTGAAGCCAAAGGGCAGTACTCTAAATTGGCTCCCATCCAGAAGCCTAAATACCTTGTGGATTGTCAGTTAATTTTTATGTGATAGACCTTCAGGATGTGTACTATTATTCAGTCAACTTTGCCTAAAAAAGACAGAATTGATTGAACCATGACTATCCAAAACCTTGTGTGTCGAACTGCTTTGTTCAAGTCACTGAGATCCAAAATTAATCTCCAGTCCCCTGTTTTCTTTGGCACTAAAACGAATGTTGAATACATTCTGGATTCTGTCTGGCCTGGTGGGACCTGTTGGATAATTCCTGTTTTTCTCATAGCTTTTGTATTTCTAGTGCTGCTACTTTCCTCTGACTGGGTGAAACATCGGCAATTTTGCATACAGGTGGTAGAGAAAAGGGAATTATATAACCTCTGGAAATAATCCTCTGCACCCATGTGTCTTTTGTTTTACCTAGTCAGGCTGTCTGGTTCAGGGATAAATGACAATCAAATGCCTCCAGAGGTAGAAAATTGAGCCTCCTTTCATGGTGTACATTTTTTGACTTCCTCATTGATTCCTAGAGAAGGATCTTTGAGGAAATGAAAAATATACACCCACTGCAGAGAGGGTCTTTCCATCTTTTTCACACCTGGAGAGTATGTCTTTAACTTTAGGTCCAAACAATGAACTGCTGTCAAAGGGTGCATTGATGAATGAGGACTTGAAGGACTCCACAAAATCACACAAGCACATACAGGCATGTCTCCTAATGGAAATGCATGAATACGCCACCCTTGAGGCACCTTCAGCTGCATGCGAGATGAGCTTCGTGGACAATTTATAAATAGACTATAGGGTAGACAACTGAGAGGCCACAGAAGTCTGAGTCTCGGCAGTATAGGTCCCAGAAAGGGATTTTGACAATTCCTTGACTAAGTCCCTTTATAGTCTCGTAAAGTGTACCAGGTAGTTCAACGACCTAAGGGCAAAAGTCGCTGAAGCATACACATGCTTTGCAAATCTTTCCAATGCCCTAGATTCCCTGTTAGGGGGATGGACAGAAGAACTTTGCTCAGCAAGTTTCTTCTTTGTGACCACCACAATGACCATAGCATCTACGGGCACTTCCTTGCTTCAGTATTCTCTACCCACAGGTGGAGCCAGAATCCAGTGTAGTCTTTTGGTGATTGGCTGAACTGAGTCAGGCTCCTTGCACACCCACCTAGAGATTATGTCATAAGCTCATCAGTGGGTGGAGTAACCCAGGAGGTAGACAGGTCAGTTCCAAAGGCTTCTAGGACTACTGATTCCTTTGAGGAAGGGTTACCAGAGGACCAACCACCCCTCTGCTTAAGGATCTCAAAAATGTCTCCAAATGAGACATCTTCAAGTGGGGATCTTGTGGACTCTACTTCATCAAAATCAGTTTCCTCAGTGACTGACTCCTGAGGGGAGTCCAAGTGCCTCTTCTTACACTTCCTCTTCCTAGAGACTTCCTCAGTGGGATGCACCGCTGAAGTATCAGAAGAGATTGTAAAATCCCACTGTGTAGCCTGGAGACTTTGTGCTGGCTGTACCTGTGGCATAGAATGATGTGGCTCAAGGCACAGAGACATCTGGGATGCAGAGGGAAGATCCAAGGGGATAGAATCTTTCCATCCTACCAGAGCAGAGAACACTCTCTTCACTAACTCAAAGGCAGAGCACTATGAGGAGAAGGAAGATAATGGAGCTGAGAAGACAGGCTTCTGGCCCATTAGTTCCCTCAGCCCTGAAGGCAGTCTACCTGAGGTAGAAGTCAGAGCTGGGCTGTCCAATACCAAGGCTCTGACAGTCAGAGACAGCTTTGAAAACTTTGGTGTCAACTCTAACACCTTGGATCCAACAGGGGAGCTTCAGCTCCGAAAGTCATCTGGCTACAAAGACATCTGCGCCAGTGCTTTCAGAGGTAGCTTCAGATCCAAAGATAAGGATATCTTCTTATTCAAACCCAACAGACCCAGAAGGCTCTGATTTGGGGGCTCAGAAATGTTCAAATCAGAGAAGGAGCTGAAATTGACAGAGTGGTAGAAGGACTGGCTTCTTGACCCGAAGGGGTAGGAGCCAGGAGAATGCCCATCTGTTTTTGCACTGAGAGAAAGTTCCTCATCATTCTGTCCACATCAGCTTCAGTCAAACTTCTGGAAGAACAAGAGGAAGATAGGGATGGGGACTTAGAATGCCATTGTTACAAAAAGGGGAGAAGGTACTCTGAAGGTACCAGATCCAAACTTAGTGAATATCTGGTGCTGGGTAAGAGTCTCAGATCGAAAGTGCCTGGATCTGAGGAGGGTTCTGTCATATCTGACAGAGGTCAAACCACAGTGGCCTTCAGATCCAATTTATGCTTCTTTTTTGGCAGCTTCATGGAAGATGGAGTTGAGGATCGAGAACCATTAGGAGACTTAGTGGAAGGCTCCTTTGATTTCAGTTTGGGGGATTAAGTCCCAGCAATAGCTTCTGAGAAGGAAATAGGAAGTAACCCCTTCAAAATAAGTTTATTTTTTTCTGTCCAAAATTGAACATGGATTAAAGTTTTTGCAAATGGTACAATTAATTTGAAGGTGGCCTGGGCCCAATCAATGCACACATAAAGTGTAAGCATCAGACGAGGTCAACTTGTGCCCATACTTTTGGCACTTCTTAAAACCCAAAGGGCCTTTTTCTGACATCCTTACACACAATAACAATAAATTAAATGAAAAGAAAGAAAGTTATATATATATATATATATATATATATATATATATATATATATATATATATATAGTTTACTATCAAAATGTTGAAATTCACATGGTCGATGTTCATAACGTCAAAAGTCATTACACCGAATGTTCAAAATACCGAAAAAAAATGTCTAAATTTAAATGTTCAAAAACACCTGCAAACTAACACTAGTGTTTTTGCAGGGGAGCTATGCCCCCCACACCCTCTGCTACTTATATATTACAACTCCGAGATTGCACAACAGTACAGACAAGGGAAAATCCTTGCCCTGTTTGCAACATAATATCGACAGGTAATTTGCATTCACTTCCTGTCAATCAAATGAACTACTTAATATTCATGTGTCGACCATATGGGTCAATCATATGAACGTTACACCAAATGAATTTCAACATTTTGATAGTAAACATATATATATATATATATATATATATATATATATATATATATATAAACAAAGAAAAGATAGAGAGAGATACCAAAAATGGTATCAAGAATTATACAAAAAGTGTAAAAAGAAGAAAAACAGAAAATGAACAATACCATCTATGGTATTAGTATCAAGGAACTACACACAGTGCAATGAAAAGGGAGGATAAACTATTAATAAGTTTTGAAAAAGATAATATTAAAATACTTATCGTTTTCTTTAAATAATCACTCAAGAGCTCAAATTGACCACATCTGTTCATCAAAGTGCAAATGAGATCTGATATATGTTAGGAGTTGGTGCATTATAGGTAAGAGAGGAGCTTGAGAGCGTTTTGGTGGCCATGAGCTTAAGTAACAGTCGTGTTGGATCCAAGGATGAGATCCAAACCCAACAGTTGAGGATAGAATGAAAATTGGCAACATCTATTTCATGAATTTTCAGAAGGCATAGTGTATCAGCCATGTTTATCTATAATAACCTCAGCTATAAAGTTTTATGTATATTATTAATTCTGTTTATCATTTTATGCACTGTTTTACATTACTGTTATGATATATTTCAACACAGGTGCATTAATAAGCAGTTGATTTGTTAGTCTGGCAGTTCAAGACAGTACATTTTTTTCTTACAGTCTGATGCAAAATTTTTCATTTCAGTTTCTTACACACACACACACACACACACACACACACACACACACACACACATTCATGAGTGCATACACACTGCAGACATACCTACAGGTAAATTGGAGGATCATCAGTTCAACTGTGGCATGTCTTTGGGATGCTAAAAGAAGCCAGAGCACTTGGGGGGATCCAATTTGGCCCAGGAATCACATGCATAAGGCACATAGAAGGAGAATGATCCAGATTAACTGACTCAGCTAAAGTTGCAACTCAGTTAACAGGATATGTTTAGTCAGATGTTCTTTATGTGAATATTGCAACTGTATACATTTTGAGATTGTAGAACTCTAGAGATAAAGAATTTTTCCTCTTACCCCTAAGGATAATTGATGTCAGATTTAGAATATACAGAACTGGGGTGTAGGTTTGAAGGCCTAATCATGGGGGCTTTCATTTGTTTCTGTTTTTGAAATCGATGTTGTAGTTTGTTCATTTTATAGTCGTAGTATTGTGTGATGTGATGTTTTCAGTCTTCATTACTAGTCATGAATCACAGAGAAGGTGCTGAAACCGGACCTAAACTGGAGGACCGAGTGCTTTGAGATATATATTTCCCATGTAAGATCCTCCTCTGAGTAAGATATGACAATTTTGAGTACTTTTTTCATGGGGAAGCACCATAAAATGTGTTGTTCTTTTGCAAATTGCGGCAGGCAGCTTGTTTGAAGGGTACATAATGCAGCATTACATTCAGTAATGAGTTGGATTAGTGAAGAATAAACCATTACATTTATCTGCCTGGAGTAACTAGACATGTCTTTTAGGATTAGTTACAGAAGTAGAAAATGTCAACATGGAACTATGGCAGTTAAGCCTCTTAAGGGACACTGCGCCCTAAGCTTGAGAGTCAAACCTATACAAACACTGACAAATATTATTATCTCATAATAATAGACCCTGTTAGTTAACAGCCTGCATATCATTGCTGGAACATGTGTCTAACATAGCTATTTTCAAACTATCTGGAAATATACAGAGCTAAGTATATTTTTTTGGTTCTTCAGAACTGTGTACTGTAAATTGTTGCTGGACTAATTTTATTCAGAGTTGCGCACTGTTATTTTTGATTCACTGTATAGTTTTTCAGATCTCTGCTGAAAGTGTTTTGTCCCACCTACCCTCCCTATTTCTGGTTTGTTGTTTAAATTTGGTGGCTTTTGCAGTTGCCCACCCCACTGTAGATTTGATCTGGGACACTCCCCCCCAGTCCCATCTCTTTACCACATTCTACCTAATGCACTCCTTCTGCACTTGTTTTTAGTTGTTTTTAATTTAATTGCATTTTTTAAAACTGTGTTTGGTCTAATATTGCTATATACTCAAGAGTGCTAGCTTGCACTACATTTGAATTGTTTTTACTGCTGTTTTAGCTACTTTTCTGTAAAAAAAAAAAAAAAAAAAAAAAAAACTGTAAGCCTGTTTCCTACCTTTCCTGTAACTAGTGTAGTCCAGATACAGATTTGCTGTATCCAGGACTGTATGTAAGCTTCTGAGCCCACCCCGAGCCTTCTAGCTTGTCAGTGGGAGTGGTAAGCACTAGGTAACCTGTCTGCCACATAAGGAGTGGTTCTGGTCCAGAAATTGTAGTTATTAACCATCTGGGCAATCTTTTCCATCTCTCTCAACTTTCTGATTTGAAAGCCCGCATTTGCATGTGTTTCTTTCCTGTAAGTAGTCTAGTGCAGATACAGATTTAGCACTTGAAATTTACTTATTCGTGCTCGGCACTTGTTCAGAACTTGTTATAAGCACTAAATAAGCTACTAATTACTATAGCACTCAACCTTCCTCATTACCTAGAGGAAAACAGTTTTTGTACTTACTTTCCTCACTTGCTTAGTGAAAAACAGCTCTTGTACTTACTTTCCTCACTTATCTAGAGGAAAATAGTTTTTTATTCAGGCATGTTCAAGGGTCAGCTCCCAGTGTTCTCTCCTGCCTATCTGGTGAATCTGGGCATCTTTGGGCAATATAGAAATTCCCTCATGTACACAGACAACCCTCTCCTCCTACCACCCAACACTACAACCTGTGAGAGATGCACTTATCTAGCCAAACTGGAGGTAAAGCTCTCTACAACCAAGACTGAACTTGACATTCAAGAGGAGAAGGTAGACACTTGCACCACACCACACTTATCACATAGTCTCACTAAATCTACACCACCAAAATCCACACATAGAAACACAAAAACATTCACGGAGGCTCTCAGTAATAATCTGCCCAAGCAACAGAGACCTCCAAAGCAGAAACGCAAGCAACTTCCACCCCCCAACACAACCCAAATGACACATAGCCCACAGACTCAGTGTGCCACTCAACCACAGCCAGTAAGGTAAAACAACGTATCCAACACACTAGTCATAGGTGACTCTATAGTCAGGCACACTGATGTCCCACTCACCAGGCTAAACAAGGAGAAGGTTACTGTCAGCTGTCTGTCGGGTGCCAGGATCCGCCACATAACCCACGCACTCAGGTCACTCCACAACAAGTACAAATATGACTCTGTCATTGTCCATGTTGGTGTGAACAACCTGAGACGTACCTCCCTGGACTACATGAAAAGAGACATGGAAGAGCTCTCCAGTCTTGTAGCCCAGGCAAGTATGACCCTAGCCCTGAGTAGCATTTTGCCATCGGCCAGAATCATACCGCAGTACAAGGACAAAATTATTGACTTCAACAATTGGCTAAGCTTCCGGTGTCATTCTAAGGGGATCTAGTATCTGTCTGCTTGGGATGACATGGTCGACAGACCACGATGCTTTGCCAGAGATGGCCTGCACCTGTCGCCCCTGGGATTCCAGATACTGGCTAAGGTTCTTGCCGCCCCTATAGTGCCTTTTTTAGGCAAGGTTCAAATGACAAATTCACAACCGTAACAGGAACAGGCAAACAAAAACTGAGGGTAATGCTACTCAATGCTAGAAGTCTAAATCTCAAAATGCACTCACTCGAGGCACTCCTTAAAATGGAGAACATCGATATCTGTGCAGTGACTGAGACCTGGTTCAAGGCTCCAGGGAGTACCCCTGCACTACCAGGTTATAACTTATACCACACTTTTCGGTCATGTAACCTGGACTAGAACAACAAAGGCAGAGGTGTGTCCATATTCATTAAGTATATACACACCTCCAGGCTATTTGTTCAGCATAATGCATCTGAGGTTATCCAAGTGCAACTAACTATGGCCAAAACTGCAATCCAAATTGTAGTTTGCTACAGATCTCCCACCATGCCCCAGGATTCCCACTCCTTTTTTCTTGATGTACTGGAAAATATTAGGGTTCAACCAAACACACTAATAATGGGTGATTTCAACTACCCCACCATTAACTGGGAAAACTACTCATGTACCAACTCCTTCATGCAACGCTTTCTGGAATTCATAAACTCCAATACCCTGGATCAACTTATCCACACCCCCACCAAGGGCAACAATATCCTATACCTAGTCATAACCAACATGAGTGACTGGTGTTCCACACCTGAAGTCAACTCCTCGTTGGTCCGATCAGACAATAATCTAATCACCCTTGATATCCACATCCCACTCCCACCCCCCATTAAGGAAACCACAGTAAAAAATTTCTTCAAAGCCAACTTCATGCTTCTTAAGACAGAAGTGGTGAACTTCATGACACCCATGCAGATGGACAATACAGATACGACTGCTGTATAAGCACTTACACGACTGCATGGATCGTGCTATCCCAAACAGAACCAAGATGCTATCCTCCAAAAAAAAGGAAGCCAATCTGGTTGTCCCCTGCCATAAACAAACTGTACAACAGAAGGAAGAAATTGTTGCAAAAGAGAGTAAATTCCCATGAGTGGAGGAGCTCCCTGGCCAGCCTCAGTAAGAAGCTGAGACCCCTTATAAGATCCTCCAAATTTAGCTACGAAAACAAAATCACCACTGATTCTAAGGACAACCACAAAGCATTCTATAGCTATGTCAAAAATCTCAATGGTAACACCCAGATCTGCTCTAAGTTACAGCACAACGGCATGACAATTACTGAATCAACTGATATTGCCAAAATTCTGGCAGATAGGTTCAGTGCTAACTTTACCCCTCTCACCCCTTAAAGGGCCCATATCTATACAGGAAGAATGCAGAGTCCCTGTAATCACAACTACGCAGGTAAAAGCTGCACTCTCTAAAGCCAAAATCACAACATCCATGGGACCAGACAACATCCCAGGCTGCATTTTAAACAAACTTCAGAACGAACTGTCTCTCCACCTAAGCACCATGTTCATTCATAGCCTCATATTAGGCTTTGTGCCCACTGAATGGCGTACAGCAACACTTATCCCACTCCACAAAGGGGGAGCCACCACTGATCCCGGGAACTATCGCCCTAATAGCCTGACAAGCCTGGTCTGCAAGGCCATGGGATGTATCATCATGGAACTCATAAACAAAGACATTGGTAACCTCCAAACTCTGGATCCCACCCAGTTTGGGTTTGTGAAAGGCAGATCATGCCTGCTGAACCTGATCGACTTCTTTGAGACAGTCACCAAAGCCGTAGATGAGGGTAAAGTGGTTCACGCAGCCTATATTGACCTCGCCAAGGCTTTCGACACCATACCCCATTTTGGAATTATAGCTAAACTCACTAAACTAGGTATAAATCCCTATGTCACAAGATGGGTTGCCAAGTGGCTCACTGACAAAGCCCACACTGTAAAAGTTGCAAACTCCAAATCTGACCTCAAACCAGTGACAAGTGGAGTACCACAGGGTTCAGTCCTGGGACCTCTCCTGTTTGGTATCTACTTTTCTGAAGTACAGGCTAATACAGAAGGCCTTTGGCTAACGAAGTTCGCAGATAACTGCAAACTAGGAGCCATAGTCAAGTCCCCAAATTATGTGGAAATCCTACAGAAGGGCATCACTGAGACAGATGCCTAGTGTCAGAGCCATGGCCTCAAGCTTAATGCCAAAAAGTGCATTGTCGTTCCCTTTGGTAAAAACTCTGTACCCATGAACTACTACATATACAGCAGTCTATTTAACACTGAATGTGTGATAAGAGACATTGGGACCCAGGTGGACAGTAGTCTGTCCTTTGATAGTCACATCACCAAAGTAGTCAGGAAGTCCTTCTACGTGGCACACCTCATCATAAAAGGGTTCTCATCCAGGAAAAAAGTGGTCATTGTTCCCCTGTACTTGACACTCATTAAACCCATTATAGAGTACAACACCCTTTTGGAATGTACCTTACAAGACATCTGCAGCAGCTGGAAAGGCTACAGAAGTACCTCACAAAGAGGATTACTGGCCTCAAACAGATGCCCTACACTGACCATCTCAAAAAACTCCAGCTTTACTCCATAGCATATCACCTACCCCTAGGTGATCTCTGCCTAACATATAAAGCTATGTCAAACCCAGAGCTGTTGGACATGCTACACCTAAAGAAATCCCAATCCCTCCGAGCTACACGCTCTAGGGACCTAAACCTTGTCACCACAATAAACATGACATGCTGGAGGGATAGATTCCTGGCCCAGAGACATCCCATACTCTGGAACAGGCTACCCATCTATGTCAAGCAAAGTTCTTCATTAGCACTCTTCAAGAAAAATCTTGATGAGTGGATGTGAAATAGGAAATACACCCCGGGGATCACTTCTGTATCTCTGCTCGACAGTGGCACAAGAAAATAACTTTCTTGGGTGGCGTAAGCCAGGGGAACCTTGTTGGCTAGGCTTACGTAGGCCTTCGGGCCGATAGCCTAGTACCTACCTATGAACCTATGAGATGCATGTTTTAGTTTGCTACATTTTAGACCAACCATAAGTAAAGGTACTTCGTCCCTAACCATACTAACCAGTTCTCATTTGTATTTTGGCTATAATTAGACTTGGTGGAATATAATACTTTTCTTCTACCTTCAGACTTCTCTGTACTAAACTCCCATGGGGAAGGGCAAGGTAGTCATTACATCTAAGACTGACCTTTCCTGCTTGCTTGTTTAACCTTTTGATTTCTCGAGGTTACAGCACACACACTGTAGTACTGGTGGGGCTTTCTTCCTGCCACTTGCAGTTCTTTAACTGCATCCATCTGAAACAAGGATGCAGCACCAAAATACATTTTAGAGTCTACAATTTCAGTTTCAATACAGATATTTTGCACTCCAGGTGCATTGGTTCAGAAAAGAAGATTTCCTCTGGATCTTGAAAGTGCATATAGCATACCTATATCAAGTCCAGTATGGGAATTTCCCTAGTGTCCTTGCAAAATGTCTCCTTGCTTGTGTAAATCTGATCACAGAACTAGTATAATTAACCCCATCAGAAGAAAGTTAGTAGGTAAATGAATAAAATGGCCAATTATGTGTAAATTAATAACCACTGAACATCTATTATTAGATAGGGGCTTACACCAATAAACACAAGCCTGTTACTTAGGGGAATTTTACTTATACCATCAAATGCTTCAAAAAATCCTTAAGTAAAGAAAAGATTATGCTTTTGTGATATTATACTACTCATATAAATGTTTACAACAAAAAAGGTATCTGTAGCACAATGCCCTTCTTAAAATCCAAACTGCCATTTAAATATTGTTCTTCCTTTTTCTTTCAGTTCCACAGCTACTTTTTCCTTTAGCGTATATCTATATATCTTAATGAGCACTCCAGTAGAATTACGATCCTATAATTTTCTTGTAATATTTTTTCTCAGTTTTTGTATATGAGAATCGTTATGCTGACCACCCCCACCACCACTTCTTTCATGGAAGTGGCATATGTTTATCCACTATAAAGCTGTTATTTCATCATAATATATATTAGAATCCTTTCTTCCATATAAAACTTAAACATTTCTGCCACTATAATATGTGGTTGAGGCACTTTAGATTACCTAAGAATCAGGCCAGCTTCCCATGTTTCATTGTGCATTATCTCTTCATAATTAAATTTCTTATCCAGCTATCCTCAACATGATTTATGTTGCTCAGATACAATTTACTGTAGTAATTATCCAGTGATTTCGATGTTTACAGCAGTCTTCGCCACTCTGTTGTCTTATTCCTCTGTGTAAAATTGTCAAAAGGCCTCACTGTCTGTCTTTGCTAAATTAGTTTCTGTTACTTTTCATACCAATTCTCAATGAGGCTTGAGTTTATCTTTGTTTCAGGAAAGCAGTTTTATCTCATAACAATCTTGTAATTTCACTGGAGTTTGTACAAAATCAGTTTCTGCTTCTGAAGTCAGTATCTCCCCACCCTTGTAAGAATTTACATTTATCATTTTGTTTGTATATTTGTGCTTTCTTGTCTTCCGAAGCTTAATGAAAGGCTGCAGGAGAGTTGCTTATTTTAATAAATGCACTTCATCATATTATCATTTGGGCATACTTGTTTAAGGTTATAAATTAATTTAATTCTCAAGAAAGATTTCTGCATTATCCAGTTCTTTATTAGCAGAGAATTACTGTAAACCTTCTTGCCATTTCAGTCATTGTGGACAAAAGATTGATTGATAGGAATAAATCTGCATAACCATTTATTGGATTAAAAAAAAAAAAGAACTGACCCATACTTATTGTTGTACCAAAGTACCTCTCTGTTTAATGAAAAGCTGTCATATCATAGAGCTTACAAAATGGATCAGCCATTCTTCTTTTCTGTTTTTTACCTGCAACATTTTTCTACAAGGCAGGTAATTAGCATCATCTTCAGAAAATACAGAGCTAACTGTTGACCATCACAATCCCCCACTCATGCTTTTAAATATCATATTACTCAAATATTCAGTCTACCATATTTTAAAGGTTGGACATTATTTATAACTGACTTAAAACTGAATGGATTGTATCTTTTTAATTCTGTGAACTTTAAGGTGAAATATATACAATATAGAGAACAGTTCTCCATTTGATTATTTAAACCCAGAGTCAGTGTATAATATGTCTTCCATATTTCCGATGCCTTGTAATAAAAGTATGTACTGCTATAAATTATCAGCTCCCCTCTGCCTGTGATCTCCATCCTTTGTCGTTTATCTTCACTGTTTAGTGTACTGTAGAAGAATTAGGTAGCAAATTTATTTTTGGATTTGAACCACATACTTCCTCAAAAAGATATAAACTAACATTTACATATCTTATAATAATTCCTTGACTTCATCAGTTCTAATGCACTAGACCAGCTCGTCTCATCCCCCACAAGGGGAGATAACATTCCGACTTGGTTCTGATCAACATGAGCTGCCACTGCACCACCCCCATAGTAAGATCTTACCTGGTGAGATCAGACCATCGGTCTGTCTCATTCGAAGTTTCTATTCCGCCCAACCCCCAGCCATAACCTGGATAAAAAAACTTTTCAAAATCTAACTACAACCTTCTAAGGGAGGGCATCAGTAGCTTCACATCACCGTCCCCCACAGAGGATGCATACAACTAAGCTGAACAGTACTTCAATGCAGTATACAAGCACCTGTACAACTGCATGGACTTAGCCATACCCAACAGAACTAAAACCTGCTCCTCAAGGAAACAAAAACCTATCTGGTGGAAATCCTCTATCAACAGATTTCACAACAAAAAGAAGAAACTGTTGTCCAAGGGTAAAAATGCACAAATTCCCAATTGGAAAAAGTCCCTCCTTAGCCTCAACAAGCAAATTAGATCACTAGCGAAAACCTCCAAAGCCAATTATGAATTGAAACTAGCCTCCGAAACAAAGGGTAACCACAAATCCTTCTTCAGTTATGTCCAGAATCTCCATGGTAAAGCCCAGGTTTGTTCTGAAGTAGTTCTTAACAGTACCACTTACACTGATCCTGTTGACTTAACCAACTTGCTAGCAGATAGGTTCAGTGCAAACTTCACCCCCTGCCCCCCCAAAGGCCCATTTGACAGCCCCGAAACTTGTCCTCCACCTCACATCTCCATAAAGCAAGTGTTAAAGGCCCTATCCAGGACAAAGAACACAGTTTCCATGGGATCCAATAATATCCCAGGCTGTATTCTGCACCATCTCCAGAAAGAACTAGCCTCGCTATTGAGCACCCCATTCAACCACAGCCTAAGTATAGGCATCATTCCAGTGAGTGGGGAACTGCCATTGTCATCCCCTTGCACAAAGGTGGTGCCACTACTGACCCTGGAAACTATCTCCCCATTAGCTTGACAAGTCTGATCTGAAAAGCCATGGAGCATATTATTATGGACTTCATAAACAAGGATGTGGAAAATCTCCAAGCCCTTGACCCCTCCCAGTTTGGATTCATCAAGGGCAGATCTTGCCTGTTGAACCTGGTTGACTTTTTTGAGACTGTCACTAAGGCCCTGGATGAGGGAAAGTCAGTACATACAGCTTACCTTGGCTTGGCTAAAGCCTTTGACACAGTCTCCCACTCAGGCATCATCAAAAAACTATCACAACTTTGCATAAATCCCTATCTCATCAGGTGGGTTGCCGACTGGCTCACCAATAGGACCCACAAGGTCAAAATGGTGCCTCCAGCTCTGACAGCAGACCTGGCACTAGTGGTATTTCTGAAGGATCTGTCCTGGGGAGCCTACTGTTTGGCATATACTTCTCAGAGGTTTAGGCAAAGACAAAAGGCCTGTGGCTGACCAAGTTTGCAGACGACTGTAAGTTTGGTGCTGTCATTGACTCTCCAGATGATGTTACCATACTACAAGAGGGTCTCACAGCAACAACTGACTGGTGCCAAAGTCATGGCCTTAAGTTAAACACAAAAAATGTATTATCATACCATTCAGCAAAGATATTACCACATCAGCAGCTTCCCCCCAAGCACACAACCTATGGTGAGAGACGTGGGTATACAGGTTGACAACAATCTCACATTCAACAATATTGTAGCTGCAGTGGTCAGAAAAGCCTTTTACTTGGTTCATCTTATAAGTAAAGGGATTACATGTAGAAAAAAATGGGTTATTACCTCTCTGCACTCCTCCCGCATTAGGCCAGTACCATTTGGTATGTATCTCTCCAAACACCTGGACCAACTGGAAAGGCCACAGAAATACCTCACAAAGAGAATCCATAGCCTCCAACACCTGTCCTATGTGGACAGTCTCAAATTACTATCACTCTACTTGGTATCATACAGATTGTTCAGAGGTGATCTATGTCTTGCCTACAAGGCAATCTCAGACCCTGTCCTACTAGAGATGCTCCATATCTGTATGTCTAACTCCTCGCGCATTACCCAATTGAAAGGCCTAAAACTAATATGTGACATTAACAAAACCTGCTGGAGAAACTTGAAAACAACACAACCAACTAGTACTCGTGAACACAAAAAGACAGCAAAACTTGCAGATGTTCTCCTTTTCCAAAACTTTATTCCGTAAGCACTTTCGTAAGGACTAGTATCCAAAGTTCCTCAGACAAAGTTACACAAGCAGTCAATGGCTTATATACTTATACAATTAATAAATAAAACAATAAAGCAATTATATAAAAAAATTAATAATTAAATAAACAACTCAATTCCTTTCCTCCTATGGAAAGCTATTTACTTTCTATTTCCATATATAATTCATGATTTTATTGCTAAATACCTAGACACTAAATTAGTGACTTGAATTAATATAAAATACAAATGTATTAAGTAGAAAAATATATATATATAAAAACATTTGTGACATAATTAAATAAATGAAATACCTGGGGCCATGTTTTTGTGTTAACCCCCCACCACCACACACACACACACACACACACACACACACACACACTCTCTACCTATCTAGCTGTTTAAGTTTCAAAATGCATTTAATGGAGGCATATTCATTAAGGTCAGGGTTGTGTGTGTGCAAAATTTCTAATTAGCCACAAGAATTCCTTTTCTTCTAACCTTAATGCCCATGGCCCTCCTCTTTTGTTATATAGTTCCTGGTGCACAATGGCAAACAAAAAATTGTGAGTGGGATGTTGCAATGTGTGCATAGCCAAAGCACTTGTGGTGGTACCTTTACTTATATGATACGTATGTTCATATATGCATTGGTGCACTGCCCTTTCTGTCTTTCCTATATAAAAGGATTGGCATTGTTGGTATATAGCAGCATAAACAATGCCCTTTGACTCAATTAAATTTACCTAATATGTTGTATCCAACATCTCTAATGGTTATTTTAGTGCCCACATGAATATGCTGACACTGATGGCAGTGACCACATTTGTACATACCCATGTTCTCTCTTGTCATTCTACTTGGAAGTTCTAAGATGTCCTTTAAATTCTGGCCACGCCGATAAATAATGTGTGGCAATTTTTCAAACATTTTGTTGATGTGTGTATCTTCTGCCAGCAGTGCCCAATTCTTATAGATGATATTTGAAACAATTTTTGCATCCTTTGAAAAAGTTGTGATAAGTGTGGGACCGCTCATGTCTAATATGCCTTTAGTATGGGAATTCATTTGTGCATAACTATTTCTATCACCATCCGACTCTTGAATAAAATCATGATATCCATTAAACAGGATAGGTCTAAAATGTCCCAAGTTTCTCTTATTTAACCACATCTTTCCTTATTTTATCAAATAGTCTGGGTGGATAACCTCTACTACTGAACATGGATCTAAGTAAACTACATTCTACTTGGAAATCATCCTCGAAAGGAATCATCCTTGATGCCCTGACCAATTGGCCTTTGATAAAATAAGGCAGGAAGTGGTTAACAAGAGAAACATGGGACATTTTAGACCTATCCTGTTTAATGGATACCATGATTTTATTCATGAGTCGGATGGTGATAGAAATTGTTATGCACAAACGAATTCCCATACTAAAGGCATATTAGACATGGGTGGTCCCACACGTATCACGACTTTTTCAAAGGATGCAAAATTGTTTCAAATATTATTTATAAGAATTGGGCACTGCTGGCAGAAGATATACACATCAACAAAAAGTTTGAAAAATTGCCACACATTATTTATAGCCGTGGCCAAAATTTAAAGGACATCTTAGAACTTCCAAGTAGAATGACAAAAAAGAACATGGGTATGTACAAATGTGGTCACTGCCATCAGTGTCAGCATATTCATGTGGGCACTAAAATAACCATTAGAGATGTTGGATACAACATATTAGGTAAATTTAATTGTGAGTCAAAAGGCATTGTTTATGCTGCTATATGCCACCAATGCCAATCCTTTTATATAGGAAAGACAGAAAGGGCAGTGCACCAATGCATATATGAACATACGTATCATATAAGTAAAGGTACCACCACAAATGCTTTGGCTAGGCACACATTGCAACATCCCACTCACAAATTTTTGATTACCATTGTGCACCATGAACTATATAACAAAAGAGGAGGGCCATGGGCATTAAGGTTAGAAGAAAAGGAATTGTTGTGGCAAATTAGAACTTTTGCACACACACACCCTGACCTTAATGAATATGCTTCCATTAAATGCATTTTGAAACTTAAACAGCTAGATAGGTAGAGTGTGTGCGTGTGTGTGTGTGTGGGGGGGGTTAACACAAAAAACATAGCCCCAGGTATTTTATTTATTTAATTATGCCACAAATGTTTTATATATATATATATATATATATATATATATGTATATTTTCTACTTAATACATTTGTATTTTGTATTAATTCAAGTCACTAATTTAGTGTCTAGGTATTTAGTAATAAAATCATGAATTATATATGGAAATACAAAGGAAATAGTTTTCCATAGGAGGAAAGGAATTGAGTTGTTTATTTAATTATTCAATTTTTTTTATATAATTGCTTTATTGTTTTATTTATTAGCTGTATAAGTATATAAGTCATTGACTGCTTGTGTAACTTTGTCTGAGGAAGTCTGGATACTAGTCCTTACGAAAGCACTTACGGAATAAAGTTTTGGAAAAGGAGAACATCTGCAAGTTTCGCTGTCTTTTTGTGTTCAAGAAAACCTGCTGGAGAGACAGGTTTGACTCCCAGAGACTGCCCCATCTCTGGAATAGACTCCGAATACACATCAGACAGAGTACATCACTGGCCGTCTTCAAGAGCTACTTTGATTAGTGGATGGGAAACCACAAATTTGTCCCAGGGGTTTCACCTGTGTCCCTCATTGACAGGGGCAACAGGTGCTGACTGAGGTTTCTTTTTTTGGGGATAAACTCTTGACAAGGCTTGTAAGGGCCCCAGGGCCACTAGCCTAGTAACCTCCTATGATCCTATGAGTAAAATGCATCTTTTATGCTATACACTATCGAGAGATGCTCCATGGGATCCAATAACTCTTCATCAGTAACTGCTCCATCCTGTCTGCACAGTTCCTCTTTCTCCGCATGCTGTCCCATCTTGTCTGCACAATTCCTCATTCTCCACATACTGTCCCAACCTGCCTGCACAGTTCCTCATCCTGCACATACTGTCCCATCCTGTCTGCAGTTTCTCATTCTGCACATACTGTCCCAACCTGCCTGCACAGTTTCTCATCCTGCAAATACTGTTCCATCCTGTCTGCACAGTTCCTCATTCTGCACATACTTTCCCAACCTATCTGCACAGTTCCTCATTCTCCACATACTGACCCATCCTGTCTGCAGTTTCTCATTCTCCACATACTGTCCCATCCTATCTGCACAGTTCCTCATTCTGCACATACTGTCCCATCCTGTCTGCACACTTCCTCATTCTCCACATACTGTCCTCTCCTGTCTGCACAGTTCCTCATTCTCCACATACTGTCCCAGCCTGTCTGCAGTTTTTCATTCTCCACATACTGTCCTATCCTGTCTGCACAGTTCCTCATCCTGCATATACTCTCTCATCCTGTCTGCACGGTTCCTCATTCTCCACATACCATCCCATCCTGTCTGCACAGTTCCCCATTCTCCACATACTGCCCATCCTGTCTGCACAGTTCCTCATTCTGCACATACTTTCTCATCCTGTCTGGTATCTAATCATGTCTGCACTGTCCCATCCTGTCTGCACAATCCTGTTTGCACAGTTCCTCATTCTGCACAGTGTCTCATCCTGTCTGCACAGTTCCTCATTCTGCGTTCCTCATTCTCCACATACTATCCCATCCTGTCTACACAGTTCCTCATTCTGCACATAGTGTCTCATCCTGTCTGCACAGTTCCTCATTCTCCACATACTTTCCCATCCTGTCTGCACAGTTCCTCATTCTGCACATAGTGTCTAATCCTGTCTGCACAGTTCCTCATTCTGCATCATCCTGTCTGCACAGTTCCTAATTCTCCACATACTGTCTCATCCTGTCTGCACAGTTCCTCATTCTCCACATACTGTCTCATCCTGTCTGCACAGTTCCTCATTCTGCACATAGTGTCTCATCCTGTCTGCACAGTTCCTCATTCTGCACATAGTGTCTCATCCTGTCTGCACAGTTCCTCATTCTGCACATACTGTCTCATCCTGTCTGCACAGTTCCTCATTCTCCACATACTGTCTCATCCTGTCTGCACAGTTCCTCATTCTGCACATAGTGTCTCATCCTGTCTGCACAGTTCCTCATTCTGCACATAGTGTCTCATCCTGTCTGCACAGTTCCTCATTCTGCACATAGTGTCTCATCCTGTCTGCACAGTTCCTCATTCTGCACATACTCCTTCCCAAACAGGGATATACATTTTTAGGGAATCCAGCCTCTTTGCTGTTTAGTCATTATATTAAAGGTAATGCTCAACCTTAATGCATGTGCTTAACATTGTGTCTGTTGTATCCCTAGACAACTAGATCATGTTTTTGCTACTTTTTATCTTCTGTACAAATATTTTGCTTTATTAAATCATTTAGGTATCTTTTTAGTTTAAAAGAAACCTACATTTCTAAGTTCCCTTCAAAGCTCTCCTTTTTAAACATCTAACTCATTAGCTTCCTGTCTATACAAGCTTCCAAAACCCATCTCCAAACATGTTATGCTACAGCCTGACACATCCTCCATGTGTGTCTATCATATCATTCCACTCTGTCCTCCAGCCTTACCTACCCTGTCTTATTGCATATCCCTTCCTACTGCCTTTCTCTTCCAATTCCTTGTCTTGTCCACCCATCTCCTCCTCCTCCTGCTTCTTCTAATTGTTTTAATACATTGATTCTGTAGAAATATCCTGTCATTTACTTTTATTTTACTCTCTATGGTACCATCTGTACCACTGGTATTTGACTTTGCATATTTTTTATCTTAAGTACCTCATTATATTATTATTGGCCAATGGCAACAAATTCATCTCAAACATCTTAAATCACATGACTTTTTACTGACTGGGTTAGTAACCCTTAACCAAAATGATACATTTCTACCTCCGTTTGATCTGTATAATATGTGCACCTATTTGAAATGTTGTTTACTTATGTTTTGGTTAGTTTAATCTTATGTAGACAGACTTGAATCCATTTGCTTTAATGCAATTTTCCATTTGTCAAGTCTCTGTGTTTTATTTTACTGTTTACTCTTGTAGTTTAATATTTCATTGTAATATTAACACACTTCATTTCTAAGGAGTTGACTTAGGTTAGCAGTGTTGTTTCTATCCCATCATCAGGAAAATGTGATTTAGAGACAGGTATGGCCACAATGAGAAAGACCACATTTTCAGCTCATTAGCATATCTTCATCAGACCAGACAGTACTGGTATTCTCCCTAGCAAAAAATGCAGCACATTATCAAAGGCATCCCCATAAACTCACACACACATATATTAACAAACTTAAGCCCCCGTAGCTGATCCCACTCACAGAAACATTCACCCATGTGTATGCTGCAACATGCACTCATACACTCGTACAGCTTCATTTAGCCCCCTACAGACATGTCCACACACACATCTACACCTATACACACATTAACATACTCCCTACCTTGTGTCTTCGCTGAACTTATCTGTAAGTGAATGAGTGACTGTTGTATTTTTAGATCGGTCACTTTTCCCTCCTAGAGTAAAATTTTACTCAGCTGAATTATTCTCTGAAACTGGGCTAAGCATATTGGAAGCCATGGATATTCCCAGGGACAGCCCTCCATGCTGAAGCTCCTGTGAGGAGAAAACCTCAGCAGCAGATTGGTCTCTAAATCAGAAGGCTTAGCATGATGGAGAAAATTTCCAAACTAAAGCTTCCCCATCAAGTTAAACTTTTCTGAATCACACCAATGAATGATCTGCTTTAGGTTCATAGGTTCATACTAGGCTATCTGCCCTAGGGCATTTATAAGCCTAGCCAGAGTGTGTTTGGCAGATTGGTCTCTAAATCAGAAGGCTTAGCAACGATGGAGAAAATTTCCAAACTAAAGCTTCCACATCAAGTTAAGCTGTTCTGAATCACACCAATGAATGATCTGCTTTAGGTTCATAGGTTCATACTAGGCTATCTGCCCTAGGGCATTTATAAGCCTAGCCAAAGTGTGTTTGGCTTTCGCCACCCATTTTAAATTAATTTTGCTATGCCCTTTTTCGAGGTTAGTATACTGGGCCCCTGTCTAACAGTGACACAGAAGTGATACCCAGGGTAAACCTACGATCTCCCATCCACTCATCAAGATTCCTCTTGAAGAGAGTCAATGAGGGACTCTGCTTAACCTGGACTGGGATTTTATTCCAGAGTGAAGGGAGCCTCTGGGTTATGAATCTGTCCCTCCAGCATGTCCTATTTATTTCAGTGCTGAGGTTCAAGTCTCTCGAGCACGTAGATCGATGGGATTTGGATTTTCTGAGGTGCAGCATGTCCATTAATTCCGGGTTGGACATGGCTTTATATGTCAGGCACAGATCGCCTCTGAGCAGGCAGTATGCCACTGAGTAGAGCTGGAGTTTCTTTAACCGGGCAGCAAATGGCATCTGTTTGAGCCCTTTGATCCTCTTAGTGAGGTACTTTTGGGGTCTTTCCAGTTGCTGCAGGTGTCTGGTAAGGTACATCCCAAAAGGGGCATTGTACTCAATTATGGGCCTGATGAGGGATGAGTAAAGAAGCATGATGACCTCCCCTGATCTAGATGTGAATCCCTTCATGATTAGGTGGGCTATATAAAATGTTTTTCTAACCACTTTGGCCATGTGGTTGTCAAATGAGAGATTGCTATCAACTTGGGTCCCCAGGTCCCTAATTACTTCTTCTGTACTTAATGGATTACCACCTATGTGGTAATTTGTGGGCACTTTGTTTTTGCCAAAGGGGATGACTATACACTTTTTGGCGTTTAGCTTGAGGCCATGGCTCTGGCACCAGTTGTCTGTTTCTATGAGGCCCTTTTGGAGGATGCTTATGTCGGCTGGAGAGTCGATTATGGCGCCCAGTTTGCAGTCATCTGCGAACTTGGTCAGCCACAGTCCTTCCGTGTTGGCCTGTACCTCTGAGAAATATATACCGAACAAGAGAGGTCCCAGGACTGAACCTTGTGAGATGCCACTTGTAACTGGTTTGGAGTCTGACATGGCTCCAGCAATTCTAACCATGTGGGTTCTGTCCTTGAGCCAGTTTGCAACCCATCTAGTGACATAGGGGTTTATATTTAAGCTGGTGAGCTTATCTATAATGCCCGAGTGGGGTATTGTATCAAAGGCTTTTACGAGGTCCAGGTAGGCTGTGTGGACCACCTTCCCCTTGTCAATGGCCTTGGTGACTGTTTCAAAGAAATCGACCAGGTTTAAGAGGCAGGATCTGCCCTTAACAAAGCCGAACTGGGCAGGATCCAGTGTCTGTAGGTCCCCATTATCTTTATTTATGAGGTCCATGATGATAATTTCCATAGCTTTGCAGACCAAGCTAGTCAGGCTTATGGGGCAATAGTTTCCAGGATCCATTGAGGCACCACCTCTGTGGAGAGGGACCACTGTTGCTGTACGCCACTCTTTGGTTACATATCCTGTAGTAAGGCTGAGATTGAACAGTAGTTTTATGTTTGGGTTTAGCTCTTCTTGGAGTTCATGTAGGATGCAGCCCGGGACACCATCTGGTCCCACTGATGCTGTGTTTTTTGCTTTGGAGAGGGCGACTCTTACCTGAGCATCTGAGATGTCAGGGGGGCAGCACTCTGCTGAGATAGATATTTGCCCTTTTGGTGTGGGGGGGGGGGGGTTTGCGCTGAACCTGTCAGCTAGGATGTTGGCAATGTCTGTGGGTTTGGTGTATTTGTTGTCATTTTGGACTAATTCTGGGCATATCTGGGAATTCCTGCCCAGGTTCCTAACATAACTAAAGAAAGCCTTGTGATTATCCTTAGTGTCCTGTGCAATTTTTCTCTCGAAGCTGGCCTTAGACGATTTTATGAGTGCCCGTAGTTTTTTGCTAATACTGATCAGAAATGCTTTCCCTTTTTGGGATTTTGCTCTATCATGTAGTAGCTTCCTCCTTCTGTTGTATAGTTTGTTTATGGCTGGGGTCCACCAGACAGGACGTCTGCCTTTGGAGGAATGGGTCTTGGTTTTATTTGGGATTGCATGATCCATGCATTCCTGAAGGTGTTCATAGAATGCGTTTATAAAGGATTCTGCGGTCTGGGCCATATTTTCCACAGGCCCGGAGCTTTGAAGGATTCCACCTCGGTTTTTTAGGAGTGTGAAATTTGCTTTAGAGAAGTTTTTCACTGTGGTTTTCTGGGCAGGGGGTGGGGTCGGGATGTGAATATCCAGTGAGATTAGTTTATGGTCTGATCTTACCAGTGAGGGATACACTTCTGGTCTGGAGCAGAGTCCCCATGTTGGTGATGATCAGGTCCAGTATGTTTTTCCCTGTTGTGGGAGTGGTAACAAGTTGTTCCATAGCATTTGAGTTTATAAATTCTAGGAACCTTTGGGCTAGGGTGTTGGAGCTAGAGTAATGCTCCCAGTCTATGTTTGGGTAGTTGAAGTCGCCCAATATAATGGTGTTTGGAGAGACCTTCATATTTTCCAGTGTTCCCAGGAAGGCCGAGTGGGGTGCCTGGGTTTGGGAGGGTGGTCTGTAGCAGGCTATAAACTGGAAGGCAGTTTTACCCACTGTTAGTTGCACATGGATAGTCTCTGATGCTTTGTGCTGTGCCACCAACCTGGAGGTGTGGGTATCTTTGACGAATATTGATACTCCCCCTCCTTTTGTGGTTCGGTCCAAGTTTTGGGGTCGAAAAGCATGGTATGAGGTATAACCTGGTAGTGCTGGGGTGCTCTCGGGAGCCTTAAACCAGGTTTCTGTTACTGCACACATATTGATGTTCTCCATGCTAAGGAGAGTTTCGAGTGAGTGCATCTTGAGGTTTAGACTTCTGGCGTTGAGTAGCATTACTCTTAGTTTCTTATCCCTTGTGATACCTATGGAGGTGGGTTTGTCTTTTGAGCCTTGCCAAAAAAAGGCACTATGGGGATAGCAAGAGCCTTTGCCAATATCCAAAAGCCCAGGTGTGACAGGTGCAAGCCGTCCCTAGCGAAGCATCGTGGCTTGTCGTGCATGTCACCCCAGGCTGACAGGCATTGGATCCCCTTTGAATGACACCAATACTTAAGCCAATTGTTGAAATTGATCATCTTGTCTTCATAATGTGGCATCATTCTTGGTGAGGGTAAGATGCTACTCAAGGTCAGGGTCATACTGGCCTGGGCTACATGCTCAGAGAGCTCCTCTATGTCTCTTTTCATGTAGTCCAGGGAGGTACATCTCAGGTCATTCACACCAGCATGGACAATGACTGAGTCATATTTGTACTTGCCTTGGAGTGACCTGAGTGCTTGTGTTATGTGGCAGATCCTAGCGCCCGACAGGCAGCTCACCGTGACCTTCTCCTTGTTCAGCCTGGTGAGCAAGACGTCAGTGTGCCTGATGATAGAGTCACCTATTACAAGTGTATCAGGTGTGTTGTTTAGCCTTAAGGGCTGTGACTGTTCAGCACACTGGCTTTGTGAGCTATGTGTTGCACTTGTTTTGTTTTGGGGTAGCGGTTGCTTGGGTATCTGCTTTGGAGGTCTCTGCTGCTTAGGCAGATTTTTATTTAGAGCCTCCAAGTATGTTTTTGTATGTTTATGTGTTTGGTTTGCTGTCGTGGTAGGTCTATGTGAGACTGGAATTGTAGTGAGTGTGGTTTCCTTCTCCTCCTGACTGGTTACGCCAGTACTGAGTTGAGAAAGCTTAGCCTCCAGTTTGGCTATATGGTTGCATCTCTCACATGTGTTGGAATTTGTTGGGAGGAGGAGAGGGTTGTCTGTGTACATGAGGCAGTTGTAGCATTGCCTCAAGATTCCCAGATTCACCAGCTGGACCGGAGAGGAGGTTGACAACTGACCTTTGGACATGCTAGAATAGTATTGGGAATTCCTTTATAATTGAAAAAAAGGGCCAATGGGGAACAAGGTACTCAAAAGGAGTTTGTGAGGGTGTAGTGCTTTTAATTTTTTAGTGCTGACTTATATAATTGCTTTAGTGAGCAAGTGCCAGGTAACTTAAATGCAATGTGTTACAGGTAACTTAAATGCAAAAACAACAAACAATAACTTTCTTTCAAGTGAAACAAGGAAATAAGTACAGTAAGCAATGCAGATATCACTAGGGATCCACAGAAGCACTGAAAAGCCACGTTTTAGGTGGAATTAGCGTTTCAGGGAAATAACAAGCAAACAAACAACAAGCATGCAAACAAAGCTAGATTCAGCAGGCCTGGATCTAGTCTATGCTACAGCAAACAAGATATACCAATTTCAGTAAGAAACAGTTCAAATATGCAGGCACTATAAGGCTTTAACCAGAAATTCCCAGCTCAGAAGGGCAGAGTCCAGCCTCTCCTCCCACAAGAGTGCAGACCACGAACCTTCTTAATGTAAAATAACTGGCCTGAAGTCCAAGTACTTAAACAAGAACTAATACACTTTAGAACTAATGCACTTTTAGAATAACAGGCACTGAGCCCTCAATCAGCAGTTCCTAACTTAGAAGGATGTAAGCTACCTGTCCTGCCACCACAGTGCAGGCCACAAACCTTCCTAATGTAAAACAACTGGTCTGAAGCCCAAGTGCTTAATCCAAAAGACTTAGAATGATAGCTACACTTTAATCTGTTTATGTATTTATTTATTTGTTTCTTTTATCTTTTATTGACTGGGTTAGTCCAGCTATGTCACCAACCTCTTTTCAGAAGAGACCCAAGGTGTTTTATTTTGCAACTAGGGGGGATTTGTGCAGGCCAGGACCCTAATCTTCTCAATAGGCATTGGGGGATCTTTTACATCCACATGAGCTACCTCTAACTCAAGCAGATGGGGCCTCAGTTTAACTTTTCATCTGAAGTTCAGATTACTCAGGAATGCAATACCCCAACCCCATAATGCTGAACTACAATTTGAAAATTAATTCAGTTACCTGGAGAAGGAATAGAATCCATAGATTTCTCATCTTGCACACCAAAATTAAGCTTTACTAGAAAGGCAGAAATTAGTACAGGTCAAAAGAACAGGTCAGTTAAGGTTAATCATCTGTGAACTGAGGGGGTGGAGCTAGGAACTAAACCTTCTATGTAAGGGGTAAAATAAAACATTTCAGAGCTTTACTAGAAAGGCTGACCCAGACTCTGCTACACTTTGCTGTGAGGGAAAGGTTAGTTTGCTTTTTGTTTGCTGTATTACTTTATTTCCTTTTTCTATTTTGAATACTGTGTTTTGTTTTATTTACCTTGTGTTTTACTTGTATTCTGCATTTAACTGCATATTAAAACTTGAAAGGAGACCACCGCTCTGTCTTTTGTGAGTCCCACAGAAATTAGTACAAGTCAATAAAACAGGCCAGCTAAGGTTAATCATCTGTGAACTGAGGGGGTGGAGCTAGGAACTAAACCTTCTATGTAAGGGGTAAAATAAAACATTTCAGAGCTTTACTAGAAAGGCTCACCCAGACTCTGCTACACTCTGCTATGAGGGAAAGGTTAGTTTGCTTTTTATTTGTTGTATTATTTTATTGCCTTTTTCTGTTTTGAATACTGTGATTTGTTTTATTTACCTTGTGTTTTACTTGTATTCTGCTTTTAACTCCATATTAAAACTTGAAAAGAGACCACAGCTCTGTCTCTTGTGAGTCCGGCAGAAATTAGTACAGGTCAATAGAACAGGTCAGTTAAGGTTAATCATTTGTGAACTGAGGGAGTGGAGCTAGGAACTAAACCTTCTATTTAAGGGGTAAAATAAAACATTTCAGAGCTTTACTAGAAAGGCTCACCCAGACTCTGCTACACTTTGCTGTGAGGGAAAGGTTAATTTGCTTTTTATTTGTAGTATTACTTTATTGCCTTTTTCTGTTTTGAATACTGTGATTTGTTTTCTTTACCTTATGTTTTACTTGTATTCAGCTTTTAACTACATATTAAAACTTGAAAAGAAACCACAGATCTGTCTCTTGTGAGTCCGGCAGAAATTACTACAGGCCAATGGAACAGGTCAGTTAAGGTTAATCATCTGTGAACTGACAGGGTTGCGCTAGGACCTAAGCCTTCTATTTAAGGGGTGAAATAAAACATTTCAGAGCTTTACTAGAAAGGCTCACCCAGACTCTGTTACACTCTGCTGTGAGGGAAAAGTTAGTTTGCTTTTTACTTGTTGTATTACTTTATTGCCTTTTTCTATTTTGAATACTGTGATTTGTTTTATTTACCTTGTGTTTTACTTGTATTCTGCTTTTAACTGCATATTAAAACTTGAAAAGAGACCACAGCTCTGTCTCTTGTGAGTCTAGCAGAAATTAGTGCAGGTCAATAGAACAGGCCAGTTAAGGTTAATCATCTGTGAACTGAGGGAGTGGAGCTAGGAACTAAACCTTCTATTTAAGGGGTAAAATAAAACATTTCAGAGCTTTACTAGAAAGGCTCACCCAGACTCTGCTACACTTTGTGTGAGGGAAAGGTTAGTTTGCTTTTTATTTGTTGTATTACTTTATTGCCTTTTTCTATTTTGAATACTGTGATTTGTTTTATTTACCTTGTGTTTTACTTGCATTCTGCTTTTAACTCCATATTAAAACTTGAAAAGAGACCACAGCTCTATCTCTTGTGTGTCCGGCAGAAAGTAGTACAGGTCAGTTAAGGTTAATCATCTGTGAACTGAGGGGGTGGAGCTAGGAACTAAACCTTCTATGTAAGGGGTAAAATAAATCATTTCAGAGCTTTACTAGAAAGGCTCACCCAGACTCTGCTACACTTTGCTGTGAGGGAAAGGTTAATTTGCTTTTTATTTTTTGTATTATTTTATTTGTCTTTTTCTATTTTGAATACTGTGATTTGTTTTATTTATCTTGTGTTTTACTTGTATTCTGCTTTTAACTGCATATTAAAACCTGAAAAGAGACCACAGCTCTGTCTCTTGTGAGTCCGGCAGAAATTAGTACAGGTCAATAGAACAGGTCAGTTAAGGTTAATCATCTGTGAACTGAGGGGTGAGCTAGGAACTAAACCTTCTATTTAAGGGGTAAAATAAAACATTTCAGAGCCTTACTAGAAAGGCTCACGCAGACTCTGCTACACTTTGCTGTGAGGGAAAGGTTAGTTTGCTTTTTATCTGTTGTATTACTTTATTGCCTTTTTCTATTTTGTATACTGTGATTTGTTTCATTTACCTTGTGTTTTACTTGTATTCTGCTTTTAACTGCATATTAAAACTTGAAAAGAGACCTCAGCTCTCTCACTTGTGAGTCCAGCAGAAATTAGTACAGGTCAATAGAACAGGCCAGTTAAGGTTAATCATCTGTGAACTGAGGGAGTGGAGCTAGGAACTAAACCTTCTATTTAAGGGGTAAAATAAAACATTTCAGAGCTTTACTAGAAAGGCTCACCCAGACTCTGCTACACTTTGCTGTGAGGGAAAGGTTAGTTTGCTTTTTATTTGTTGTATTACTTTATTGCCTTTTTCTATTTTGAATACTGTGATTTGTTTTATTTACCTTGTGTTTTACTTGTATTCTGCTTTTAACTCCATATTAAAACTTGAAAAGAGACCACAGCTCTATCTATTGTGAGTCCGGCAGAAAGTAGTACAGGTCAATTAAGGTTAATCATCTGTGAACTGAGGGGGTGGAGCTAGGAACTAAACCTTCTATGTAAGGGGTAAAATAAATCATTTCAGAGCTTTACTAGAAAGGCTCACCCAGACTCTACTACACTTTGCTGTGAGGGAAAGGTTAATTTGCTTTTTATTTGTTGTATTATTTTATTTGCCTTTTTCTATTTTGAATGCTGTGATTTGTTTTATTTACCTTGTGTTTTACTTGTATTCTGCTTTTAACTGCATATTAAAACTTGAAAAGAGACCACAGTTCTGTCTCTTGTGAGTCAGGCAGAAACTTTTTCCCCCACCTGGTTACTATAGTGTTCTTAAACACCACTGTCTTTCTAGTTGCCTTCCCTTTATGTTCATTTGATCATATATCTCATTTCCTCTCTGTTTTTACTGGCTTGTACGAGTAAGCACAAAACTATAATTTTGTGAAATCAATCCCCTTCAACTACTTAAATGTATTGGCCATCCTACTGTATTCCATAGTACCAGAATACAAAAGTGACCACCCCCTTTCAATCTTTCTTGCTGTTTTAAAAATAGTGACTCTCGACTAAAACCTAACTTTTTATACAGGTAAAACTTAAGTTGCCTACTTTCACATCTAACTCCTCTAGTGCACACTGCAGTGTTTAGGATAAACCATTTTTGTTTTCTTCTTACCTTTAAGCATCCCTGTGACTAGCACTTGCTTTAAAACCTGCCAGAAAACACTAGGAAGTCTTAAACTGATACAAGCAGTCAACTCTCCTTGTTAATAAGGAAAAATTAATCATAGGCACTAAACAGCATATAATTGCAAAGTACCTTGCTAAGGTAAGGGAAAACAGCTCTTGTAGTTTGCAAAAAAAAGCACCAAACCAGGCATGTCCAAGGGTCAGCTTCCGGTGATTTCTCCTGTCCACCTGGTGAATCTGGGAATACTGGGGCAATGCAGCAATTGCCTCATGTACACAGACAACCCTCTCCTCCTACCATCCAACACTACAACCTGTGAGAGATGCACTTACATAGCCAAACTGGAAGCAAAGCTCTCTCCACCCAAGATTGTACTAGACAGTCAAAAGGAGAAGGTTAACACCCACACTACACCTCAAGCAACATATAGCCCTTCTAAACCGACACCACCAACACCAACACATAGCAACACTAAAGCCCTTAACAGTAACCTGCCTGAGCAACAAGGACCTCCAAAGCTGAAACGCAAACACCAATCACAACCAAAGTATCACATAGCTTACAAAACCAGTGTGTCACCCAACAACAGCCCCTAATGCAAGACAATGTACTCAACACTTTAGTCATAGGTGACTGTATAGTCAGGCACACTGATGTCCCACTCACCAGGCTAAACAAGGAGAAAATTACAGTCAGCTACCTGTCGGGTGCCAGGATCTGCCACATAATGCATGCACTCAAGTCACTCCACAACAAGTACAAATATGAATCTATCATTGTCCATGTTGGAGTGAATGACTTGAGATGTACCTCCCTGGACTACATGAAAAGAGACATGGAAGAGCTCTTGGATCATGTGGCCCAGGCAGGTATGACCCTAGTCCTGAGTAGCATCCTGTCTTCGCCCAGAATGATACCACAGTATAAGGACAAAATGATTGACTTCAACAATTGGATAAGCTTCTGGTGTCATTCAAAGGAGATCCAGTATCTGTCTGCCTGGGACGACATGATCAACAGACCACAATGCTTTGCCACAGTTGGTCTGTACCTGTTGTCTCTGGGATTCAGGTTACTGGCTAAGGCTCTTGCCACCGCTATAATGCCTTTTTAGGCAAAGTTCAAAGGACAAAACCACCACCGTAACAAGTACAAGCATGCAAAATCTGAAGGTAATGCTATTCAGTGCTAGAAGTGTAAACCTCAAAATGCACTCTCTCGAGGCACTCCTAAAAATGGAGAACATCGATATCTGTGCAGTAACTGAGACCTGGTTCAAGGCTCCAGAGAGCACCCCTGCAATACCAGGCTACAACTCTTGCCACCCTTTTTGCCCAACAAACTAGGACCGAATTCACCAAGGATATTCACAACACCAGGCTAGTTGCCCAACACAATGCATCTGAAATTCTCCAGGTGCAACTAATACTAGGTAAGACTGCAATCCAAATGGTAGCTTGCTACAGATCCCCCACCATGCCCTGAGATTCTCACTACACCTTTCTAAACATACTGGAAAATATTAAGATACAACCAAATACCCTAATACTGGGTGATTTCAACTACCCTACCATTAACTGGGAAAACTACTCATGTACCAACACCTTTGCCCAGTGGTTCTTGGAATTCATAAATTTCAACGCCCTGGATCAACTAATCCTTAGTCCCAACAGGGGCTCCAATATCCTAGACCTGGCCATTACCAACATGGGAAATCGATGCTCCACACCTATGGTCACCCCCTTGTTGGCCAGATCTGACCATAAGCTAATCACCCTTGACATCCACACCCCCCCCCCCCCAGTAAGGAAACCTCCATAAAAAACTTCTCCAAAGCCAACTCAAGTCAGAAGTGACAAACTTCATGACACCCATGCAGATGAGAACTGAAAGTTCGACTGCTGAATCCTACACTAAGGCACTGTATGAGCACATCCACTCCTGCATGAATCGTGGCATCCCCAATAGAACCAAGACGCTCTTCTCCAAAAAAAGGAAGACAATCTGGTAGTCCCTTGCCATAAACAAACTTTACAACAAAAGGAAGAAACTGTTGCAGAAAAGAGGAAAATCCTAGGATGCAAAAAACTCCCTTAACAGCCTCAGTAAGAAGATGAGATCCCTCATAAAATCCTCCAAAGCTAGTTATGAAAATAAAATTGCCAAAGATTCCAAATACCACCACAAGGCATTCTATACCTATGTCAAGAATCTAAATGGCAATGCTCAGATCTGCTCTGAGCTACAACAGAAAGGCATTAAATATACTGATCCCAAGGATATTGCTAATATCCTGGCAGATCGATTCAGTGCAAACGTCACCCCCCACCCACCCCCTAAAGGGCCCATCTCAATACCGAAAGATTGCCAAATTCCGGTAATAACAGCCACACAGGTAAAAAACTCACTCTCCAAAAGCTAAAAATACAGCATCCATGGGACCAGATGACATCCCAGGCTGTGTATTACATGAACTAAAACATGAACTGGCATCTCTCCTAAGTGTCATGTTTAATCATAGCCTCACCTTAGGCTTTGTGCCCACTGAGTGGCGCACAGCTACAGTTATCCCACTCCACAAGGGGGGATCCACCTTGGATCCCAGGAATTACTGCCCCATCAGTCTGACTAGCCTGATCTGCAAGGCCATGGAACGTATTATCATGGAACTCATAAACAAAGACATTGGTAACCTTCAAACACTGGACCCCACCCAGTTTGGGTTTGTGAAGGGCCGATCTTGTCTCCTGAACCTAATTGACTTCTTCGAATCAGTCACTAGAGCCGTGGACAAGGGTAAGGTGGTCCACACAGCCTATCTGGATCTCGCCAAGGCCTTCAACACCATCCCCCACTCTGGAATCATAGATAAACTTACTAAGCTGGGCTTTAATCCCTACATCACTCGATGGGTTGCCAACTGGCTTACTGACAGAACCCACACTGTAAAAGTAGCCAAATCCTAATCCAGCTCCTGACAAGTGACAAGTGGAGTACCTCAGGGTTCAGTCCTGGGACTGCTCTTGTTTGGCATCTACTTCTCTGAAGTACAGGCCAACACTAAGGGACTCTGGCTAACAAAGTTTGCAGATGACTGCAAACTGGGAGCCATTATTGAATCCCCAAATGATGTGGATATTCTACAAAAGGGCCTTACAGAATCAGATGCTTGGTGCCAGAGCCATGGGCTCAAGCTCAATGCCAAGAAATGTATAGTTATCCCCTTTGGGAAAAAAACATGTACCCATGAATTACCACATAGGTGGCAGTACACTAAACACCAAAAGTGTGATAAGAGACTTAGGGACACAGGTGGACAGTGGTCTCATCTTCTATAACCACATCACCACAATAGTCTGGAAATCCTTCTATGTGGCACACCTAATCACTAAGGGCTTTTCATCCAGAAAAAAGGAGGTCATTGTCCCACTGTACTCAGCCCTCATTAGACCCATTATAGAATACACTGCCCCGTTTGGTATGTACCTCTCAAGACATCTGCAACAACTGGAAAGGCCACAGAAATACCTCAATAAAAGAATCACAGGCCTAAAGCAGATGCCCTGTGCTGACCATCTAAAAAAACTCCACCTATACTCTGTCACATATCACCTACTCAAAGGCGATCTCTACTTAACATACAAGGCCATGTCAAACCCAGAGCTGTTGGACATGCTAAACTTAAAGAAATCCCAATCCCTCAGAGACACACGCTCTAGAGATCTAAACCTTGTCATCACAATGAACAAAACATGCTGGAGGGATAGGCTTCTGACCCAGAGTCTCCCCAGACTCTGGAATAGACTGCCCATACATGTCAAGCAGAGCGCCTCTTTGGCCCTCTTCAAAAGGAACCTTGATGATTGGATGGGAGATAGGAAATTAACCCCAGGGATCACATCAGTTGCCCTGCTAGACAGGGGTCCAGGGAAGTAAATACTGTGGGAAGAAATAGTCAGGGAATTGTTATGGCTAGGCTTGTATAGGCCCTAGGGCTGATAGCCTAGTACCAACCTATGAACCTATAAACATCCGACACACGAAAAGACAAACACCCAATGGGTAGTAAACTTGTAAAAAACAAAGATGAAACCACAAACAATGGTATAAATCCAATAGCCTTTTAATGCTGCTCCACACACTAAGTGCTTTCACCATAAATCCATGGCATCATCAGAGTGAATGGTAGCTGTACCCAAACTCCGTTCATACACTTCTCAATCACTTATTCAATTAAGAATAAAGCACAATCATCTTAAAGCTAAACTACATACAAAAAAGACCCATACATAAAATACAGTAACAACCCACATATACAAATCTTAATGATTATACTAAATATAAAAAGGAAAAAACTCAGATATATTAAGTATTTCCACCTAATATAAATACACTAAAATAAATCAACAACAATATGAATAAAAGCCACATATCTAAATTTTAGTGGCTCGATGTTTCAAAACTGGCCCTATAGAAATAAAATTATTTAACCCAGGTGGTGTTGTTGCATTTAAAATGACCTACCACTTATATTCCAAAAGTTCCACTTTTAATTTTTCATCACCACCCCTTTCATTGTACATCACCCTATCAATTACAAAAAAATAGAAATCTCTTAAAATTAGTACATACAATACTATGTGTATAAAAGGCATTGTGGGGGTCTCGATTTCTAATGGCCCTAAGGTGTTCAACTATCCGGTCTCTCAGCCTACGAATAGTTTTACCTACATGAAATGCACTACAGCTGGTACATGTAGCTAAGTACACCACCCTCTGTATGTTGCAATTAACCCTACCCGGACATGAAATAGTCCTGTTATAACTCGGGACACTTACATAAGGTCCATCATTGATGAATCTACAAGACTTACAAGTCCCACATTTATTCATTATGGAAAGAGTACATCCGGGCCTATGTTCTTCTAAGAACCCCTTTATATTTCTACCCCTTGAGAAAACTACTTTAGGGAAACACCCTAGAACACGTTTCAATTCACGGTCAAAACATAAATCCCACGCTGTACGTATGGAGTCCACTATCCCATGTATTTGATTGTTATATTTAAGGACTAATGCCCTTGAATCTAAAATACTATAGTTGTTAACTGTTCTCTTAAATTCTATGTTGTTCCCCTTAAGAATAGATGAAAAAGTGGTATCTCTCTTACTTAGTACCTCGTTACGTATTTTAGTCAACATTTTCAAGGGATAACCTCAAAATAGGCATGTTTTGTTAATCTTAGTTTTAGATTACTAGAAATGTAAAGTGTTCTTTCAGGTTTTTAGTGTTTGCACAGCAGCAGATATTAGATTGCATCTTCTACTTCCACATCCACCCTCATCTTGTTGCATGTTCTGATAATGTAATTAGTGAGAACAGTACTTTGTAGTTTTGTATTGATAAGGATGGCAGGGGAAGGTGACAGGTTTGCAAGTATGGGTCTATATTACATTGTCGAAAGCGACAATAGCGAACGTTCAGAATATCGAATGTGTAAACAGAAATCCCCGTAAGGGGAGATTTCCATTTACTTCAATGTAGTGCGGTCTTGGAGTTGGTATATTTAAGTAGCGTGGGGTGCAGGGGGGGCTTGCACCCCTTCCTACACCCTTTAGTTTTTCTTTTTTTTTTTTTTTTTTAAATTATTTTTTCGGAACATTTGATGTTTTAATAGTTCGATCATTAAAGGTCGACTTTTAGTGATTCAAACTATTAAACATTCAATGTTCTAATATAGACCCAGTTACATTGCCAAAGAGTGATGTTTGCCCACATCCAACATCATGTCGCATGCTTTGATGAAACAGCTGTAGGGCAGTTCTTTGTATTTTTGTAGTCACAGTGAAGCTGGGGAAGGTGCAAGGAATGCATTTACTTTTCCAGAGTGTCAGTTTTGTAAGAAGTACTTGAGAATTTGCCACAGGCATTGCTGTTTGCTTCTGCTTCTGAAGATAAATGCATAGCCATACATTTTCTTTTAAGTTGATGCTTGGAAAACTCAGTTTCCAGATTCTGTTGGACAACATACAACAACAGCATTAGCCCTGAGTAAGTTCTGCAAAGCCTAGTATCATACATGTAGATGTAAATTCCCTGGAGTGAGTTGTAACACATTATAGACATTCTAGTCCTAAATAAGGTATTCAGTTGAAGATACTCTGGTGTCACTGAATAAGAGAGAATAGTCTGGAGAATATATTGGAGGCAGTGTGACTTGGCACATTAGGAGGAATCTTCAAGGATGCAACTGAGTGGGAGCCAACTGTAGCTAGAAATGTTACTTAGAGAGCCACTGAGCAACAAGTGTTCATGTTTGCATGTATATGTGTGGGGGTGGGGATGTGCACACATGAGTATGTGCTTGTGTTTTAGGGTAGTTTTGTATATCATATAGGGTAGTTTTGTATATCAGTCATGTACAAGCACTGCAACTTTGAAATTCAGCATTGTAAGTAGCAGATTGTATTACTTTTCAACAAAAAACTTTTAATACCATCAAGTACAACATGTTTTTCATGTATATGTGACCCACATCCAAAGTCTTGATTTCCTCTTTTTTGCACACATGAAGTTCATGTTACAGCACCTAATTTCACCACTTTACCTTCCTGGAGAAACTAAACTGACCCAACCTCAACTAGCCACCATGTAGGTGCTTAGGTATGCCTAGCTTGTTACTTATGTATGTACATCCATGAAACCCTATATAGTGCCAGGGCTGATGCCAGGCTAAAGAAAACTGATTTAAAGATATTATGTATTTTTTTCTGTTTCCTTTTTTCTTATTAGTAATTTGTTTATTCTACAAAATGTGTGTAATTTTGTGAAAGGAAGGGAGATGCATCAGTCTATTTGAATATGTAACTTCTTGCATCTCCTGCACAAGCAGGTCATAAAATGTAGTCACAGCCCACTTCAAAAAAGTATCTAACTACAGCTGTGAAAACAACACAGACACTAACATTTAGATAGTTTAAAGATGCATGTTTACTTCCTGTCTATTGATAGTTTATTGTTTTGGGTTGATGCAACTAAGCCCTTGTTTACAGATGGCAGAAATGGTTTAGTTATTTTTGCTGTACAAATAAACTAATGCAATGTTTCTTGCGAAAAAAAAAAGGATGTAATGTTTTTTGGGGGAGCATAAGTGTGGAATTAGAATATGAGACTGGTGTTGTCCTTGCTTAGAGGAAATTGATGACACAACTGTGGAAAAGGCCTGACAGTATATTTTTAATATTTTTCTAACTTTTTTTAGTTAGGGATAGTAATTCTTTTATAAGTGGCAGCTATGATATTTAGTTATCTATAGATCAGATTCTTCTTTGTATACTCTGCCCAGTGTAACTAAATGGTAGTTTGATTTTCCTTGTATACTTATTCATTTCTCTGCTTATTTAACCCATAACAGCATGGTTTATCTTACTGTAAGGTTTATTTAATTTGAAGCTCTTGTGATTGGTCATTGTAAGCTCTTTTGATTGCTCATTGTATTAAATGGGTATTATTGCTATTTATTGTCTGAGATAAGGATTATAATTTATCATTGTAGATTAACAGGCTGTGGCTCTTGTCTCCACCCAGGTAGATTGTTTGCTATTGCAACCAGTGAAAAACATTAGGGTGTATGATTTCATATTTGGCTTACTCAAGGGCAGCATGTAATTGGTAGTCCCTGGCTACTCAAGGGTGATGGCAGCGCTGCCATGCCAGAAGGAAATCTATGGAGAATTGATGAATTTTGCCAGCCTTCAATAGAAATTGTATGATGTGTTTATGTAAATAATAACTTGTATGAAAGGCAGCTAATGTTGATAAGGAGTGAAAAGGTGCTTGGGGTACTAGAACAAAGATTCAGGTCTGCAGGTAGCATATGTGTTGTCTAATCTGGGGGTTGTTGAAAGTTCATACCTAAGCTAGCAGTACATATTATTTTATGTTCTTGCAGTCAGTTTGCATCTTGTGAATTGATTATTGAGTTAAAACTGTGTACACTTTTTTAACCTGGTGGGTATCATTGGTGTGTATCAACAGCCTACCCCTCTGGTGCCAGCTGGGCCCTTTTCTTCATATTTGATGGCAGTGTGCCACCATTCCTCACAGATTTGGTTGGCAGTGTGGTGTTCAAGCCCCATTCATGACACTGTTCACAACACACACACACACACACACACACACACACACATATATATATATATATATATATATATATATATATATATACACACATATATACATATATATAAATATATTTTAGGCTGTAAATAATGGCAACAGTCATATGAGCCAAAATTGTCTTCAACTGAGTTTTGGCCACCAATATTTTGTATAGGATCATGGTGTAGAGGGGTAAAGGAATTTTCCATTACCTCATTGTTGCTTGATCTCAGAGCTGATGTGTGTGTGTGTGTGTGTGTGTGTGTGTGTGCTCTATATAGATGATGTTGTGGAACTGCAGGCAGTCTGGACAGGAACTGCAGCAAATGATAGGGAACTGGAATGCAAAATGAAGGCATGTGGCATGTGGGGTGAAACTGAGTACAGAGAAAACAGTAGTCATGGCAGCATATTGGGGATATTGGAAGAAGATGAAACATTGAGATAGAAGGTAGATAGTGGGATAGGTTAATAGCTTCAAGTATCTGGTAGGCATGGTCACGGGGAAGGAAAGTTTCAATGAGGACATGAAAGCTAATATCAGAGATGCTGTGCATAACTGTCACAAAGTGTCAGATATAGTGTGTGTGACAACAGAATGCTAAAGAAGCTGAAATGTAAGATGTAAAAAACAGTTGTGTTACCAATGCTTCTGTATGGAACAAAAACTTGGGTAATGAAGGCAGATCAGCTGAGAAGTGTTACAGATGAAATGACAGAAACGTGCAGTAGGGTATATGATTTGTATTTTTAATATCCTGGTTTATGAGGTCAGTAATGATGCATTCCATGAATATACAGACAAAACTAATAGGGCTAATAAGAGTGTAGAGTACTGGGTCAACAGTGGGGCCACCCTCATGGATGAACATCATGATTGCAGTACTCAATTACTTGGCAACATAACCTGTGGTATAGCTTATGTTGAACAGCACAAGTGGGGATCAGTAAGGGCCTGCTTGTAAATATTTATTAGATAATTGGGTGTAGTGTCTTGATGTTTTGAAGAGGTGTTTTTGGTCTTGGAAAGTACTTTCAGGAGATATGATCCTTGAAGATGGTAGGGGGAGTGACTCAGGGATGTTTTGTTTGGAGTGAGGATGATAGTATCAGGTGAGAAATTTGCACCAAACGTTTGCTAATATATTGGCAATGTTTTTAGGATTTGAAGGGAAGCTGCCATTATTGATAAGTTCGGAGTATTGATGTGAATTATTCTATAGTTTTTCTAAGGTAGCTAAAAAAGGAATTGTTGTTATCCTTAGTCACAGAAGCTAGCCTACATTCAAGGGATGCTTTGCTGATCTTTACAACTTCCTTTAGTTTCTTAGCGAGGCATTTTATATTATTGTAAATGGGGGTTCTAGTCTTAAAAGGTAAACTAAATCAGTTTCTAGTTTCTGCTGTGTAATTTGTTAAAATAAAGAAAGAAACAAATAAATAAATGTGTCACTTATGTACATTTGAACAATAATCATAAAATACCATTCTGTTCAGATGTGATTGTGATGTCTCCACTCTGGGCCAGTAATCAAGGAGCCTGAATTGTCACCACTGCCACTGGAGAGGAATGCTCACTTGGAATACAAATGGATACACTCAGTATTTCCAGATGCAGACCTCTCTGCATCAAGCACAGTGTCCCTCAAGGGCAAACAGGGAAGTCACTCAGCTGGGGGTCTGGGTTTCTCTGTCTGTCTCCCTCCAGGTCCCCAGTAAGACTCCCCAGTGGTACAGCTGCAGAGTTAAGTCCTCAGCTGAGTGCCCAAGCCAAATCTTCCACCATTCTTTCCGTGAAACTTGTTCCTGTTCCAAGTAGTTGACACACACACACTTTGAGATTTGATTTGCACACACACACACACACACACACACACACACACACACACACACACACACACACACACACACACACACACACACAGGAAAGGCTGGCACAGGTTTACTAGCTGTGCCCCCTTCTGCCCAGACTATAAAGTAGTTATCATTGCCACCAGGCACTACAAATACAGCTACCTAAGGCTCTTCCAAGGGTGCCCAATTATACTGAGTGAAATTACTATTAATACAAATGGTAATGTTGACCAAACAACAAGGCTTTCAGGAGTGGCCTGGATTATCACCAAATAAATATATGCAAATACTTTCAAAACTTAAATATTTTTCTGTAAGGACCAGCTACAATGAGAATAAATATATTTAATAATAAATAAAAGAACAAGAAAATACCAAATATCTATTTACAGTAAACTCCTGAGTTTCAGTTACAGGAACTATTGAAAATTACACAGCTGGAAATAGTCACACAGTTACAGAAAAACAATACTTAACTACTCACACTATAGTTTCCTGACTGATCTAGAGACACACTGTTCCTACTTACTGAATAAAGCAAGGCAAGATGATGTGGGTGAGTTGTGCTTGTTGTCAGATCTAAGATAGAATAATGAATACTGACAGCAATCTCCTACACATATCTAAATATTATTTCTGGCTCACAGAATGATATCACACACATCTGGTCATCTGAATCTGTTTCTCTCACTGTCCCTCATCATCAGAAGATGTCAAGGTTTAGCACCTATATGCTACAATATACATTAGACTTTTAGCTATGTTTTATTAAAGCATTTGGAAGCCATAAAACAGATTCCTACAGGAGCTGCACACTATTCTCTAGCACAGACATTGCATCTCCTGCTCCATTCAAAACTAACATCTTTATGGCTTAATTCATAAAGTAATTTAATTTCAGATATATTTTAAAGTTGGCTGGACTGAGATTAACCTCTTCTTTTCCAGTATCCTCTTTTACAACATAAACGTTTAATTCAGTTACAGTAATGTATGCACATTTCTTTTCTTTTCAGCAGAGCACACTGTTGATACATTTTACCACAAGCTTTACAAATACATTTTTCAGCACAAGCATCTGTACAAATCAGTGTACACAAATGAAATATAATTCTTTACAGAATTCCAACTAGCTGTGCTGGCATATGTTACACATCCACTGCCCTACTTCTTCCGGCATGGCTGGCAATACCTCCTATCATCACAGCCATATATTATTTATTTTTTGCTTTCAATGATTTGGTTACAAATCACAGAAAGTATGTATTTACAGTGAAATATGCACACAGAATATAATTTTGAAAGTCATGCAAAAATTATTTGTAATAATTTAAGAATCATAGCCTAATCTTTAAAACTAAAATAATCAAATAAGATTCAATCCCAGCTCATTTTTTCAAGATGAAATTACTTCTGAGCTGGCATTCACTATCCTTAGCTACTTTTTTCAACTTTCTGGAGCTCTTTGGAGTTAATGTAGCAAGAAGACAGAGGTAAGTGACTGCCATTTGATAGTAGTTTGAATATTTATTTAGTATAGTTTTCTATTGTATGGTAGCGTTGTCGCCTCACAGTAAGACGCTGTCCGGTTTGATTCTCAGCTAAAGCGTCTTCTGGGTGGAGACATGCATGAATGGGCGTACCTTAGTTGAAGGTTGTGTGTCAGGGTTGGTAACTTGGCACTTAAAAATAAACTACCAATCATTAGCGGACCGGAGTTCCCCTGTGGCGACCCCTAACCGGGAAAAGCCGAAAGAATAGTTTTCTATTGTATTATCTGTCAAACATTACAAATTGCAATTTTCTTTCCCTCTTTGCTTTGTTGCATTGAGCAGATTTTTCTGACAGGTACCTCTTAGTCCAAAGTACAATCATATTTGTCCAGCATTGTAAGATTTATACTGATTTTCAGTGGTTGATAGGCCATTATTTATTTATTTCTTTGGTGTTAAGATTACAAATCTTAACATGATCTGGGCCCTACCTATTTGAAGGAGATATGCTACTCTAGACTCTGGTATACCTACTCATCAGGTGATGTTTTTTACTGTTTGCAGGACATGCTTAGGACCATCCCAAAGGTTTCCATTTGGCTACCAGGTTTCAGTCCTGAGGAGTTCACAATCTTGATTTTCGGGTGTGTGATACTTAAAACATTAGTCTAAGGATCCCATTAAGTATCATTTCGTTAGGAGAGGATATCTGAATATTAAAAGGGATTTTTTAAACCTTTGTGGAAGCTCCTCTCGTTGTGCTCCATTGACTTGTTTATTTTCTCCAGGGGTGAAAACTGTGCATCCCCTAACTTGGCACAGACCCTATGATCTATTCATTTCCATATGGGGGAGCCTTATCAGCCCATTTTTTTCCCTGATAGTATTTCGTCAGGCATTAGGAAACATGCCAAATGATAGTCCCATATAGGTCTCTGCCCAGCTGTGCCTAATAGGATCATAGGAAGCTACTAGGCTATTGGCCCTGAGGCCCTTAAAGGCTAGCCAAGAATTTAGAACATGTTCCAACAAGTCAGCACCCTATGCCACTGTCCAGCAGGGACATAGGTGGAATCCCAGGGGGTGTATTTTCTTTTCCCCATCCAGTTATCCGGGTTGTGCTTAAAAAGGTTTAATGAGGTACTCTGTTTTATGTAGACAGGGAGTCTATTCCACAAAAAGAGGGAGCCTCTGGGACACAGATCTGTCCCACCAACAAGTCCTATTGATGTCACAGACCAGGTTGAGGTCTTGTGTGTGGGTTACTCAAGTGGAGCTTGACTTGTGGATATGCAGCAGTCCCAACAGGGTGGGGTCTGAGATTGCTTTGTATGTCACAGACCAGGTTGAGGTCTTGTGTGTGGGTTACTCAAGTGGAGCTTGACTTGCGGATATGCAGCAGTCCCATCAGGGCAGGGTCTGAGATTGCTTTGTATGCGAGACAGAGGTCACCTCTGAGGAGTCTGTGAGAAACTCAGTAGAGGTACAAGCCTTTTAGCCTATCTGTGTAGGGTAGATGTTTGAAGCCCTGGATTCTTTGGGTGAGGAATCTCTGTGGTCTCTCCAGCTGCTGCATGTGCTTTGTGATGTACATGCCGAAAGGGGCAGTGTATTCAATAATCGGCCTTATAAGGGAAGAATACAGGGATGTTATGACCACCTTGTCCCTGGATGAGATACCCTTACTAATGAGATGGGCCATGTAGAAAGCTTTCTGTACAACGAGGGCAATATGGTGGTCAAAAGTCAGTTTGCTATCAACCTGGGTTTCCAAGTCCCTTACGACAGATTGCGTGCTTAGTGCCTTATTATCAATGTGATAATTTGTGGGAATGTCATTCTCCCCAAAAGGGATGATGATGGATTTTTTGGCATTCAGTTTGAGGCCATGTTTCTGGCACCAGTCATTTGTTTGGGTGAGACCCTCTTGGAGGATGTCCACATCACTAGGGGAATTGATGACAGCACCCAGATATTTTGTGGGCTTGCAGTGACTACCTGTTTGGGGAAAGACATGAGTGCTCCCACACTTGACTTTGTCTCCAGCTTAGTGGCATTTGTACCACTTCAACCACATGAGACAGTCCAGTTTTATCCAATAGCGATCATCCACTCACTGTTAGTAAGGTTACCACCTGTCCCTCTTTATATAGGACAGTCCCTGCTTGATCAAAATCATGAAAAAGGAAAATGTGTCCTTTATCAGTTGCATCAAACAATTGTATTTTATCTGAAAGATCTAATTATTATATGAAACAGCATAAACTTTTCAAATTCTATTAGACTGAGCTTTTATTTTGGCACAAACCGTGATGTATAATGCTTTGTACTCACTATATCATTTGCCCTGCAAAACTTCACATTTCAGTAAAGAAAAATGTCCCACTTTGGGCATTTGAAAAGGTGGTGACCTTAACTGATAGATATCACTAATGTTACAGACATAGCCACCCCCCCAGCTCCAGGATTGCAAACTGGCATACTAATATCAGCTGCTCAAACCCATCCCTCACGTGAACCATAGTCAGGGTTTCACCCTTCTATATCACAAGGCCAAGCAATAATCAAAGAGATTTTATGACACCGTACAATATACTCTGTCCAACTTAATTTGCATTATGATATACTATTTAACTCTGTTCTTTATTGGTTTTATATTTGGTTATTTGATTTTTTAATATTGTTTTATTATTTTCCTTATTTTATGTACACTGCTAATTTTTAAGCTCATTTGCAAAATAAAGTTTAAGGCTAAAGGAGGAAAACAAGTTAGTACTTGTTAAAACTATAAGCAGCACTAACTCGTATTTATTTATTATTTATTTATTTAACATTTGTTTGCCAGGATAGTCCAACTAGACAGTAAGTGTCTATTTTCAGTGGAGTCCTGGGGAGAAAAACTCCATAAGTTTACAGAGAGAAGAAAAATTTACAAAAGAGACATTACAGAGTAGTAGCATACAGATTGTAGACTTTACAGCAGTTAGTATACAGTAAGAGGATATTACCCCTTTTGGTTGAAAATACAAGTGTACAAAACATAAAATACTAAACAAATATGTAGTAGAGAGAAATGACTCTAGACTTTCTCTTTCTCATTTTCATAAGACATCCAGACATAAGCCATTTGGTCATCTTTTAGCCTACCTCTGAATGGTAAGAGATGGTTAGACCTGCGCATTATGCATTCTGAGGCAGGATAGAAAATATATAAATATGTCATCTTTCTATCTCCAGAATGTGGAAGACTACCGCTCATAATGTGGAACAAATCTGCAAAATGTGGAACACTTACAAACAGCTTACTAACAACTAGGAAGCTTACAGGCTGGTTAAATGTGTTACTTTATACATACAGAAAGTTATTTTGATGAACTGCACCGAAAAACTGCCCCCCCCTCACCATCTAAGAGAAGTTTCCTTTTTTCACCACTTTCAGAGTGCAACTCAAAATACATCGCCATCAAAAATTTTATAGCAATTGCTTTTCAGTTAGACACATCACCTAACTCCTTCCATGCCTGCATCACTTCTTCAACCCTTTATTTTCACCTGTTGTATTTAGTACATTAATAAATATACATTTATTTTTCTACTCTGTTAATAAAAACTGTCTTTCAGCTTTTCCCAGTTAGGGGTCGCCACAGGGGAACTCCGGTCCGCTAATGATTGTCAGTGAAATTTTACAATGTCGAGTTGCCAGCCCGGCACCCAACCTTCAACGAAGGACACCCACCTACCTGCATGTCTTTAAATTCACTCGACTACAGAGAGGACATGCAGACTCCACACAGAAGGCACTACAGCCAAGAATCGCACTGGAGAACCTCTTGCTGTGAGGCGACAACGCTAACTTCTGCGCCCCAATAAGTACATATTGTTTCAATTGTCTATTGGATTGTCCACCTTTTGTGATTACTCCATGTTTGTGAATTTTCTCTCTTTTATTTATTTATTTATTTTTGTTTATTTAGTCACCTGAGCTGTGCCTACAAGTGTTCTTTTGAGATCAGTGTACAGCCCTGGTTAACAAACTAAAAAAAATAAATAATAGGATTTAGTATTATTTAACATGGATAGCAATTACAAAACTCTCAAAGCTGATTGTGTGACTTACCCTTTCAACATAGAACTACAAAGAACTGGACTTTTAAGACTCAAAATAAGGAATGTTCCTTATAATGATATATACTATACTACTATGTCTAGGGGTATGATTCTCGCTTTGGGTGCGAGAGGTCCCGGGTTCATATCCCAGACAAGCCCTTGGCTTTTAGGGTTGGGAGGGTGGCCTAATGGTTCAGGTGTTTGCTTTACAAACACAAGGTGCAGGGTTTGAGTCTCACAAGGGATGACTGGCTAGGCTTAATATGGCTCGCAAGGGTAGTTAGCCTAGTACTAATCTATGAACCTATGAACCTATACTTGAGATGTATGAGAAAATGCATTTGTGTACATAAGACCTTGCCTTCTTCTGAGTGATATATAAAGGATTAACACTGAAGGGTTTGCAGCCATTATTTTCTGAGTTAAATACATTGGACTCTTAAATTTTATCTTGTATATTGCAGTAACCATGAAATAAAAGACCAAAAGATAAGGATTTGATTTACTTTCTTGTGAAGCAAATTATTCTGTTGAGCCATGTATGTATTTAAAAATTTCCCAGAAATTGTCTATAACATTTAAATGATTTTCCTCCAGAAATGTTGTCATTCCTTTCTTTTAAGCCCGCTTCAGGTATATATTCATGAATATAAATTGTTACCCAGTCTATAATGCATGCATCTAAACAAAGAGAAATCAAATAAATAAATGAATATTAAACAGATTAGTAGTGGAATTAGGGAAAGTGCTTTTCATTTTCTGACTCCTCCTCAGCAGGCTGGATCCCAAAGCAGTGAAACACAGTTAATGAGCATATTTGAGGTTCCTGCTGTGATACAGCCCTCAGGAATTTCAGCAGGTCATAAAGATATGTGTGTGGGGGGGGGTGAGGGGGGGTTATTGCCTGCTGTTTCATTCTTTCCCTCTGATATTTGACAGTGGGCATGCATGCTTATGTGTTTGTATCAGTGTTACAGGGAGAGAGAGAGAGAGAGAGAGAGAAACCACGGGGGTTAAGATTTATGCCATAAAGCCAGCAAGACTTTTGTAGCAGATTAAGTGCTGTTTCTTTTTCCATGCATATTCCTTGGTCTGTAGAATAGAAAGGCCTGCAGATTTTCCAATGCCAGCTTTGTGATCTGCACAGTGCTTTCAGGCTGTGATCACTGCTGGCTTGTGAACCACTGGTTAAATAAAGGAAAACCATGATATGCACGTATGCCATTTTGTGTGCAATTTATATATATATATATATATATATATATATATATATATATATATATATATGGATCCCTATCACAACATCGACATGCCACAAAGCCGACACCCAAAACACCGACACCAAAAGACCAACAACACACAATACCGACAACGCACAAAACCGAACACCATAAAACCGACACACAACATGTAAACTACACATTACACACAACTATACATGCACTAACCTTAACCCAAACCCTAACCCTAAGGTCCGACACAACTGCACACTTACCCTACCCGCACCCTAACCCTAACTCACTTAACCCACCCTTAAACATATAGTCCGTCACTATCGCACACTCACCCTACCCGCACCCTAACCCTAACTCACTTAACCCACCCCTAAACCTACAGTCCATCACTATTGCACACATACCCTACCTGCACCCTAACCCTAACTCACTTAACCCACCCTTAAACATATAGTCCGTCACTATCGTACACTCACCTACCGCACCTAACCCTAACTCACTTAACCTGCCCCTAAAACTACAGTCCCTCACTATCCCACACTTACCTGTCCGCTCCCTAACACTAAATCCCTCACTCTATCGCACACTTACCGAGTCGCGCTCACATGGGTCCCATTCAGTACACCGACATGCCAGAAGGCCGACACTCTAAAGAAGGAGACGAGAAGACCGATGACGAAGATGATCGACAAGGTGAGATCCCGACGGACGAAACACCGACATGGGAAGGTGTGAGCGCGACTCGGTAAGTGTGCGATAGAGTGAGGGATTTAGTGTTAGGAAGCAGACAGGTAAGTGTGGGATAGTGAGGGACTGTAGTTTTAGGGGCGGGTTAAGTGAGTTAGGGTTAGGGTGCGGTTAGTGTAAGTGTGCGGTTGTGTCAGACCTTAGGGTTAGGGTTTGGGTTAAGGTTAGTGCATGTATAGTTGTGTGTAATGTGTAGTTTACGTGTTGTGTGTCGGTGTTTTGGGTGTCGGTGTTATGGTGTTCGGTTTTGTGCGTTGTCGGTATTGTGTGTTGTCGGTCTTTTGGTGTCGGTGTTTTGGGTGTTGGCTTTGTGGCGTGTCGGTGTTGTGATAGGGATCCATATATATATATATATATATATATATATATATATATATATATATATATATATATATATATACTATACTATACTATACTATATACAAACCTAATCGTCCCCCAGGGAAAAATCTCCTGTCCTTCAGTCTAGCACATCTCTGGAACTCCCTACCTCCTGCCATTCGCACCACCCTCAACCACCTTACATTCAAAAAATCTCTTCACTCTCATCTACTATCCCAGTGGGAATGCTCTTGCACCCACATTTCTTGATCTACACTGATTTTCTCTCTTTCTCCTCCATTGGAACTACCTTATCTCTGCTTTCCTTAAAAAAAAAAAAAAAAAAAATCACAAGCTACTTAATGATAGAACTGCTCCTCCATTCACATTGGAATCGCTTACTTTATCAAGTCTGTAATATGTATCACCAGTTTGCTTCTACCAGAAATTGTATGCTCTAATGGCATAATTGTTGTAAATAATTGTTGTAAATATTGTAATTCTAAAACCTTTTGTAACCCTGTATATGGAGCTTTTCTCCCCAGGACTCCATTGAAAATGGGTTCATCTTGGCCCAGTGGACAATCCTGGTAAACCAACTGCAAATAAATAAATATATGTATATATATATATATATATATATATATGTGTGTGTGTGTGTATATATGGATAAAGTGCGCATATCGTGAATAGTTGGTGACTTTTTATAAATGTTTATGTGACAGAAGTGAGGATAAAGAAAAAAAGGACACATTGAGATAATGAAAAGCTTCACAGGTGGTGAAAACTCTTAACTGAAAATAGCGTTACAACTCCTGGTATAGTGTTTATGATAATCTTCTAATATAAAAATGCTGTTATATGTTTGAGTGAATTAGCATGCCTCATGGTAAATATTTTTACATCAAAACATAGATTTGACATATATGAACTGTTATCCTGAGCTGAGAATGAAGAGAATGTATATTTTCTGAATGAATTTACCACATTGATTCCTAAATTTTAGTATTCAGATTGCCACCTTTCCAAAAAAAAAAAAAATATATATATATATATATATATATATATATATATATCTGCTTAGTCAAAATTGCATTTTTTAAACTGTTTGGTCTGACATTGCTACATACTCAAGTGTGCTAGCTTGCACTGCATTTGAATTGTTTTGACTGCTGTTTTAGCTACTTTATATATATATATATATATATATATATATATATATATATATATATATATATATATAAATACCTTTCCTGTAAATAGTGTAGTCCAGATTCAGATTTGCTGTATCCAGGACTGCATGTAAGCTTCTGAGCCACCCCAGGCTTTCTGTGTTGGAGGGAAGCCTTCTAGCTTATCAGTGGGAGTGGTAAGCACTAGGTAACCTATCTACCACATAAGGAGTGGTTCTGCCCCAGAAATTGTAGTTATTGGCCGTTTGGGCAGTTTTTCCATCTCTCTCAACTTTCTGATTTAAAAGCCCACATTTGCACTTGTTTCCCCCTTTTCTGTAACTAGTTTAGTCCAGATACAGATTCTTAGTTTTAGCACTTGAATTTGCTTATTCGTGATCATAGGTTCATAGGTTCATAGGTTCATACTAGGCTATCTGCCCTAGGGCATTTATAAGCCTACCCAGAATGTGTTTGGCTTTCGCCACCCATTTTAAATTTATTTTGCTATGCCCTTTTTCGAGGTTAGTATACTGTGCCTCTGTCTAACAGTGACACAGAAGTGATACCCAGGGTAAACCTACGATCTCCCATCCACTCATCAAGATTCCTCTTGAAGAGAGTCAATGAGGGACTCTGCCTAACCTGGACTGGGATTTTATTCCAGAGTGAAGGGAGCCTCTGGGTTATGAATCTGTCCCTCCAGCATGTCCTATTTATTTCAGTGCTGAGGTTCAAGTCTCTCGAGCACGTAGCTCGATGGGATTTGGATTTTCTGAGGTGCAGCATGTCCATTAATTCCGGGTTGGACATGGCTTTATATGTCATGCACAGATCGCCTCTGAACAGGCGGTATGCCACTGAGTAGAGCTGGAGTTTCTTTGACTTGGCAGCATATGGCATCTGTTTGAGCCCTTTGATCCTCTTGGTGAGGTACTTTTGGGGTCTTTCCAGTTGCTGCAGGTGTCTGGTAAGGTACATCCCAAAAGGGGCATTGTACTCAATTATGGGCCTGATGAGGGATGAGTAAAGAGGCACGATGACCTCCCCTGATCTAGATGTGAATCCCTTCATGATTAGGTGGGCTATATAAAATGTTTTTCTAACCACTTTGGCCACGTTTTTGTCAAATGAGAGATTGCTATCAACTTGGGTCCCCAGTTCCCTAATTACTTCTTCTGTACTTAATGGATTACCACCTATGTGGTAATTTGTGGGCACTTTGTTTTTGCCAAAGGGGATGACTATACACTTTTTGGCATTTAGCTTGAGGCCATGGCTCTGGCACCAGTTGTCTGTTTCTATGAGGCCCTTTTGGAGGATGCTTGTGTCGGCTGGAGAGTCGATTATGGCGCCCAGTTTTCAGTCATCTGCGAACTTGGTCAGCCACAGTCCTTCCATGTTGGCCTGTACCTCCGAGAAATATATACCGAACCCCTTGTTTAGAACATGTAAGTACTAACTAATCTATTAATTACTACAGCACTCAACCTTCCTCATTACCTAGAAGAAAACAGTTTTGGTACTTACTTTCCTCACTTGCTTAGAGAAAAACAGCTCTTGTACTCACTTTCCTCAGTTATCTGGAGGAAAACAGTTTTGTATTCAGGCATGTCCAAGGGTCAGCTCCCAGTGTTCTGTCCTGTCTATCTGATGAATCTGGGCATCTTGGGGCAATGTAGAAATTGCCTCATGTGCACAGACAACCCTCTCCTCCTACCACCCAACACTACAACCTGTGAGAGATGCACTTATCTAGCCAAACTGGAGGTAAAGCTCTCTCCAATCAAGACTGAACTTGACAGTCAAGTGGAGAAGGTAAACACTTGCACCACACCACACTCATCACATAGTCTCAGTAAATCTACACCACCAAAATCCACACATAGAAGCACAAAAACATTTGCGGAGGCTCTTAATAATAATCTGCTCAGACAACAGAGACCTCCAAAGCAGAAATGCACGCAACCTCCACCCCCCCCCAACACAACCCAAATGACACATAGCCCGCAGAATCAGTGTGCCACTCAGCCACAGCCAATAAGGCAAAACAACGTACCCAACACACTAGTCATAGGTGACTCTATAGTCAGGCACACTGATGTCCCACTCACCAGGCTAAACAAGGAGAAGGTTACTGTCAGCTGCCTGTTGGGTGCCAGGATCTGCCACATAACCCACGCACTCAGGTCACTCCACAACAAGTACAAATATGACTCTGTCATTGTCCATGTTGGTGTGAATGACCTGAGACGTACCTCCCTGGACTATGGAAGAGCTCTCCGATCTTGTAGCCCAGGCAGGTATGACCCTAACCCTGAGTAGCATTCTGCCATCACCCAGAATGATGCCGCAGTACAAGGACAAAATGACTGACTTCAACAATTGGCTAAGCATCTGGTGCCATTCTACAGGGATCTGTCTGCCTGGGATGACATGGTCGACAGACCACGATGCTTTGCCAAAGATGGCCTGCACCTGTCACCTCTGGGATTCCGGATACTGGCTAAGGTTCTTGCCGCCCCTATAGTGCCTTTTTTAGGCAAGGTTCAAATGACAAATTCACCACCTAACAGGAACAGGCAAGCAAAAACTGAGGGTGATGCTACTCAATGCTAGAAGTCTAAATCTCAAAATGCACTCACTCGAGGCACTCCTTAAAATTGAGAACATTGATATCTGTGCAGTTACTGAGACCTGGTTTAAGGATCCAGAGAGCACCCCTGCACTATGACAGGCTATAACTCATACCACACTTTTCGGCCATTCAACCTGGACTGGAACACCAAAGGCAGAGGTGTGTCCATATTCATTAGGGATATCCACACCTCCAGGCTAGCTGCTCAGCATAATGCAGCCGAGGTTATCCAAGTGCAACTATCTCTGGGCAAAACTGCAATCCAAATTGTTCCTTGCTACAGATCACCCACCATGCCCCAGGATTCCCACTCCTCTTTTCTTGATGTACTGGAAAATATAAGGGTTCAACCAAACACCCTAATAATGGGCAATTTCAACTACCCCACCATTAACTGGGAAAACTACTCATGTACCATCTCCTTCGCTCAACGCTTTCTGGAATCCATAAACTCCACACCCCCACCAGGGTCAGCAATATCCTAGATCTAGTCATTACCAACATGAGTGACCGGTGTTCCACACCTAAAGTCAACGCCTCATTGGTCCGATCCGACCATAAACTAATTACCCTAGATATCCACATCCTGCCCCCACCCCACATTAAGGAAACCATGGTAAAAAATTTCTCCAAAGCAAACTTCATGCTTCTTAAGACAGAAGTGGTGAACTTCATGACACCCATGCAGATGGACAATACAGTTACGACTACTGAATCCTACACAGTTGCACTTTATAAGCACTTACATGAGTGTATGGATCGTGCTATCCCAAACAGAACCAAGACCCTATCCTCCAAAAAAAGGAAGCCAATGTGGTGGTCCCCTACCATAAACAAACTGTACAACAGAAGGAAGAAACTGTTGCAAAAGAGAGTAAAATCCCATGAGTGGAGGAGCTCCCTGGTCAGCCTCAGTAAGAAGCTGCGATCCCTGATAAAATCCTCCAAAGCTAGTTACGAAAACAAAATTGCCACTGATTCTAAAGACAACCACAAAGCATTCTATAGATATGTCAAGAATCTCAATGGCAACACTCAGATCTGCTCTGAGTTACAGCACAATGCCACTAGATATACAGACCCAACTGATATTGCCAACATCCTGGCAGATAGATTCAATGCTAACATTACCCCCCTCTCACCCCCTGAAGAGCCCATCTCTATACCAGAAGAATGCAAAGTTCCTGTAATCACGGCTGCACAGGTAAAGACCACACTCTCCAAAGCCAAGAACACAGCATCGATGGGACCAGACAACATCCCAGGCTGCGTTCTACATGAACTACAGAATGAACTGGCACCCCACCTAAGTACTATGTTCAATCATAGCCTCACCTCAGACTTTGTGCCTGCTGAATGGCGCACAGCAATGGTTATCCCACTCCACAAGGGGGAAGCCACCACGGACCCCGGGAACTACAGCCCCATTAGCCTGATGAGCCTGGTCTGCAAGGCCATGGAACGTATCATCATGGAACTTATAAACATAGACATTGGTAATCTCCAAACTCTGGACCCCACCCAGTTCGGGTTTGTAAAAGGCAGATCATGTCTCCTAAACTTGATAGACTTCTTTGAAGCAGTCACCAAAGCCAAAGACAAGGGTAAGGTGGTTCACACAGCCTATCTAGATCTTGCCAAGGCTTTTGACACCATCCCCCACTCTGGAATTATAGATAAACTCACTAAACTAGGTATAAATCCCTATGTCACTAGATTGGTTGCCAGCTGGCTCACTGACAGAACCCACACTGTGAAAGTAGCAGACTCCAAATCCAACTTCAGACCAGTGACAAGTGGAGTACCACAGAGTTCAGTCCTGGGTCCTCTCCTGTTTGGTATCTACTTCTCTGAAGTACAGGCTAACACAGAAGGTCTTTGACTAATGAAGTTTGCAGATGACTGCAAACTAGGAGCCATGATCAAAACTCCTAATGATGTGGACATCCTGCAAAAGGGCCTCACTGAGACAGATGCCTGGTGTCAAAGCCGTGGCCTCAAACTCAATGCCAAAAAGTGCACTGTCATCCCCTTTGGTAAAAACTCTGTACCCATGAACTACAACATAGGCGGTAGTATACTTAACACCAAAAGTGTGATAAGAGACCTTGGGACACAGGTGGACAGTAGTCTCTCCTTTGAAAATCACATCGCCACAGTAGTCAGGAAATCCTTCTACATGGCACACCTCATCACAAAAGGTTTCTCATCCAGAAAAAAAAAGGTCATTGGTCCCCTCTACTCATCACTCATTAGACCCATTATAGAGTACAATGCCCATTTTGGTATGTACCTCACAAGACATCTACAACAACTGGAAAGGCCGCAGAAATACCTCCCAAAGAAGATTACCGGCTTCAAACAGATGCCCTATGCAGACCGTCTAAAAAAACTCCAGCTTTACTGCATCACATATGGC